>NW_021262396.1:0-1637 GCF_002162155.2 Triticum dicoccoides
CAATCAGTCTCTGTAGCAGTGAAACAGTGGAAAATCCAAATATATTAGGATGCAGCCGAACTCGAACACACGACCTGCTGTTGTCATGCAAACGGACCGAACCACTTGAACAAGCGTGCTTGGCTAATTTGTAGCGCGGTTGTTTAAGATCTTCCATATTGGGCGGCCGTTTCCTTCCTGCTCTGCTCCTTATTAATAATGGAAATCAAAAGCGTACAGATTTCTCGACGTCCAGCTGCACAGTTCGAGCTCATGCAAAGGCCCAAAATGACATTGCAAAGTAACTTTTCAAAAAGTGGAACATATTTTGAAACTCTTAACAAATTTTAAAAATTGATTAATTCTTTTGAAATCCCAAACAAATTTTTAAAACACAAACCATTTAGAAACTCTAGACTTTTTTAAAATGCAACTATTGTTTGTAATATTGGAACTTTTTTGAAAATATGAATAAACAAATAAATATGTTGAACATTTTTAAAACTTTGCAATTTTGAAAAAAGAGAGAAAAAACAATCAGGAAAAAAGAAAGACAAAAAAACTGATTCATGAACTTTCTAAAAGGCATAGAAACGGGTAAAGACCGGCCTAGAACCATCAAGAAGCTTCCTAAGACCGGCATTTGCCGAGGCAACAAACATATTAAAATTGGGCTGCGCCATGTTCACTCCTATCGATCGGTTATGTGAGAATAGCGACTTTTGACGCAATAAGAGACAAATAGGGTTTTCCCCAACAGGAGCCCGACGAGAGAGATGTCTTCGCCTGGTTGGGCGAAGGCGTAAGCATTTTTTCTTTTCTATTTTTTGGTTAATTTTCTTCTTCTTTTTGAACTTTATTATTCTTTTTTAAACCAGTACAAACATTTGAAAGAAAAAATTGGAATATCAACAAATTTTCTTGTTTTCAAATATTGTTTATACAATTTTAAAAATGTTCTGGAATTTCAAAAAATGATTATGTGCATACCATAGGAATACAACCGTCTTGCGTAAGAATGGTTGTCTGATGACCATACAATTTCCAGCTGGAGTTTTTCAGAACAGTATAAAAGGAGCAACAGGTAATTAAGCTTCACTTCTACTTTGGTACAACCCTCCTAAACACATCAACGGAGAAAATCTCCCCATACACCTTCATAATAAAAGGTAGGGTGGTCTTTTTACACCCACGCCGATACACAATCTTCGTTTTTTTAGAATTATACAGAGCCTGTGTATGTACGGTCCGTACAAGCCCGGCGTACATGAAAGGTCAACTGAGCCGGCCCAGCAGCAATCAGTCTCTGTAGCAGTGAAACAGTGGAAAATCCAAATATATTAGGATGCAGCCGAACTCGAACACACGACCTGCTGTTGTCATGCAAACGGACCGAACCACTTGAACAAGCGTGCTTGGCTAATTTGTAGCGCGGTTGTTTAAGATCTTCCATATTGGGCGGCCGTTTCCTTCCTGCTCTGCTCCTTATTAATAATGGAAATCAAAAGCGTACAGATTTCTCGACGTCCAGCTGCACAGTTCGAGCTCATGCAAAGGCCCAAAATGACATTGCAAAGTAACTTTTCAAAAAGTGGAACATATTTTGAAACTCTTAACAAATTTTAAAAATTGATTAATTCTTTTGAAATCCCAAACAA
>NW_021262397.1:0-1166 GCF_002162155.2 Triticum dicoccoides
TTCCGATTGCTAGAAGACCCTACAAGATGGCACCTCTAGAACTAGCCGAGCTTAAGAAACAACTCGATGAGTCCTTGAAAAAGGGTTTCATCCGCCCTAGTTCATCTCCGTGGGCTTGCCCCGTCCTATTCGTCAAGAAGAAGGATGGTACGGACCGGATGGTTGTAGATTACCGACCTGTCAATTTGGTCACCATCAAGAACAAATATCCACTCCCCAGGATCAACGACCTGTACGATCAGCTCGCTGGATCCTCAGTCTTCTCCAAGATGGATTTGAGGTTGGGTTACCATCAAATCAAAATCAGAAACGGGGACATCCCTAAAACGGCCTTTGTTACTCGTTACGGCCAATACGAGTACACCGTCATGTCCTTCGGATTAACCAACGCTCCAGCCACCTTTTCTCGGTTAATGAACTCAATCTTCATGGAGTATTTGGATAAGTTCGTCGTAGTTTATCTCGATGATATACTCATCTACTCCAAGAACGAGGAAGAACATGCCGAACATCTAAGGCTAGTGTTGAAGAAACTTCGAGAGCATCGCCTTTATGCCAAATTTTCTAAATGTGAATTCTGGTTGTCAGAAGTGACCTATCTGGGTCATGTAATATCGGGTAAATGTATTGCTGTTAACCCCGAGCGAGTTCAAGCCGTCCTTAACTGGACTCCACCCGAATCGGTCAAGCAAGTTCGGAGTTTTCTAGGCTTAGCGAGCTATTGTCGTTGCTTTGTCGAGAACTTCTCCAAGGTTGCCAAACCTCTAACCGAACTCCTCAAGAAAGATAAGAAGTTCGAATGGACTCCACAATGTGAGCACAGCTTTCAGGAACTGAAAAGACGCCTGACTTCTGCTCCCGTGCTGGTACCGCCAGACTTCTCCAAGGACTTTGTTATCTACTGCGACGCCTCGCGACAAGGACTAGGTTGCATTCTCATGCAAGATCGACACGTAATTGCCTACGCTTCACGGCAATTGCACCCACATGAGGAGAATTATCCTACTCATGATCTAGAGCTTGCAGCCGTAGTCTATGCACTTAAGACCTGGCGACATTACCTCCTCGGTAATCGTTGCGAAATATTCACTGATCACCAAAGTCTGAAGTATATTTTCACCCAACCGGATTTGAATCTCAGGCAGAGACGTTGGGTTGAATTGATC
>NW_021262398.1:0-1216 GCF_002162155.2 Triticum dicoccoides
GAGGTCCACTGGTCAAAGCCCGTCCATGCAAAGTCAAAGGGCTAGATCCCGTGGTCAAACGCTACAGGTTTAGGCGGGACGGGGGCACTGGGGATAGCAATGCCACCGGAGCGTCGCACCGGGCCCTCAGACATGCGGGGTGGTGTGGTGGCATGCCCGAAGAGGCGGGACGCGTCTCCGGGGCATGGCCCCCCCTCACGGACGGCGATGACACGGTAGTAGACGTTCTGCGGTAACGATGCGGCGTCAATATTACTAAATACTCGGAGTGCGATAAAATCATGAGTTTTTTTGCACGACGTGGGCACATGTGCTATAGGAACGATGGTATTTTTTCATAAATTTTGGTGATGGAGAAGTATCTGAAAAATTCCCTCTATGCGGATTGCCCTTCGCGCGTCTACGGCTGTCGCCGGCGGCCTCCAGGGGCTACAATGCCGCCAAATCTTGTGTAGGCGGCCTCTCACAAGTCTGGAAGTGTTGTGGCGGTTGCAAACGCCCGGCACGTGTGTCCGGGGTGTGCCCTCCCTCAAGGACGGCGCCGCCGCCGGCACCTGGAGGGGGGAAACGGACGCGTCGGGTCTACACGGAGGGGATATTGCTGTCGGTCTGGCCCGGATGTTGCTCCAAAGTGTTCCTATGGGCTGACCTAACACAACCGGGTGGGGAGGTCCACTGGTCAAAGCCCGTCCGTGCAAAGTCAAAGGGCTAGATCCCGTGGTCAAAAGCTATAGGTTTAGGCGGGACGGGGGCACTGGGGTTGGGTAGCAATGCCACCGGAGCGTCGCACCGGGCCCTCATACATGCGGGGTGGTGTGGTGGCATGTCCGAAGAGGCGGGACGCATCTCCGGGGCGTGCCCCCCCCCTCACGGACGGCGATGACACGGTAGTAGACGTTCTGCGGTAACGATGCGGCGTCAATATTACTAAATACTCGGAGCGCGATAAAATCATGAGTTTTTTTGCACGACGTTGGCACATGTGCTATAGGAACGATGGTATTTTTTCATAATTTTTGGTGATGGAGAAGTATCCGAAAAATTCCCTCTACGCGGATTGCCCTTCGCGCGTCTACGGCTGTGGCCGGCGGCTAGCATGCCGCCAAATCTTGCGTAGGCGGCCTCTCACAAGTCTGGAAGTGTTGTGGCGGTTGCAAACGCCCGGCACGCGTGTCCGGGGTGTGCCCCCCCTCACGGACGGCGCCGTCGCCGGCAC
>NW_021262399.1:0-816 GCF_002162155.2 Triticum dicoccoides
CCCACCGCGCCCTCGCCCGCCCTCAACGCCGCCGGCCGGCCTCGCTGCCCTCAACGCCGCCGGCCGGCCTCGCCGCCCTCAACGCCGCCCCCCAATCCACCTCGGGCCGGCCTCGCCGCCCTCAACGCTGCTCTACAGAGAGCGATCGAGATCGTGGAGAGAGAGAGAGAATTTTTTTTTGTTCTTTTTAATTTTAACTAGTTAATTAGTTTAACAAAAACGATAAAATAACTTAAAACTTGATAATTAACAAAAAAACCGTAAAATTTGATAATTAACAAAAAAACGTATATACGGAGAGGGGGCGGCGAGGGGGGCGGCGATGCGCGCGGTGTTTTTTTTAGGGATCGAGAGGGGACGGCGAGGGTTATAAATGTGTGTTGTCCTCGCCTCCCTCTCCGTGACGCCGTCGTCTGCCGCCCCGTCTCGCGCTCTACCGCGACACCCTCTCCCACCCCTTCCTCGCCCCCTCCTTTTGCCACCGCCCTTTCGCCACCGCCACCGCCACCGCCCCCCTCGCCGCCCGATTAATTTGTTTTTACTACATGTTTTCAGGACTGACATAATGGCGGACGATAGAGCTGACCCGATTATGGACAACTATGATCCGGACGGTGAAGCACATATGTTCGGCATCATAAACGGCGATATTCTATATGTGCCGACCGGACAAGAAGAAGATGATATCTCTTCTTATCTGAACCTTGACGGTGAAGATGAAGGGCGCCGTCAGCAAGATGATGCCGAACAAACGTCGATAAACGATGATCTTCAAATGGAAGTAGCAACCACCTCCGGCGCCGAGGTATATATATA
>NW_021262400.1:0-632 GCF_002162155.2 Triticum dicoccoides
AATTAGGGTTAGTTCATCATATCCGAACCAATCTGAGCCTTGCATAATCTTTTTAGGGTTTTGCTTTGTTGAATTTGCGGTTGCATCGTCGTGTCTAGTTGCTGGTCTTAGAGTCTAGTCTTTTAGAGTTTCGAGTTCTGGTCATAAGTTGTCACGCCGCCGCCGCACCATCATCATCGCCCCTGCCATCTACCACCACCGCACCGAATCCGTATCCATATACCACCACCAATCCGTGTCCATATACCACCACCGATCCATATCCATATACTACCACCGCTACCACCACCGCTGCCATATACCACCACCATATATCCACCACCAATCCGAGTTCTTTGCTTATTAGGTTTGTTTTCGGGATCCATCTAGATTCCGATTCGTGTTTCCTTGCCGGAGTCGGGTAGCCACGCTCCGTTTAGGCCCAAAAATTTTCGAACACGCATTTTTCGAAAAAATTTCTGGCTATCCTATTTTTAGGTGTTTTTGAGTGTTTTGAGACAGGTGCCATTATAGGAAGTTTTTTTTGACCCGTTTCCAGTTTTTGGGTCCGGGCAGTCGAAAAAAAAAAAATTGGTCGAAAAAATTTCGTGCCCATCCTGTCAGTTTGAGCTAGGAAGAGTTTTGAGACACTC
>NW_021262401.1:0-977 GCF_002162155.2 Triticum dicoccoides
ATAATATGATTAATTGAACTTAAATTTATCATGAACTTAGTACCTGATAGTATCTTGCTTGTTTATGTTGATTGTAGATAGATGGCTCGTGTTGTTGTTCCGTTGAATTTTAATGCGTTCCTTGAGAAAGCAAAGTTGAAAGATGATGGTAGCAATTACACGGACTGGGTCCGTAACTTGAGGATTATCCTCATTGCTGCACAGAAAAATTACGTCCTGGAAGCACCGCTGGGTGCCAGGCCTGCTGCTGGAGCAACACCAGATGTTATGAACGTCTGGCAGAGCAAAGCTGATGACTACTCGATAGTTCAGTGTGCCATGCTTTACGGCTTAGAATCGGGACTTCAACGACGTTTTGAACGTCATGGAGCATATGAGATGTTCCAGGAGTTGAAGTTAATATTTCAAGCAAATGCCCGAATTGAGAGATATGAAGTCTCCAATAAGTTCTATAGCTGCAAGATGGAGGAGAATAGTTCTGTCAGTGATCATATACTCAAAATGTCTGGGTATAATAATCACTTGATTTAATTGGGAGTTAATCTTCCGGATGATTGCGTCATTGACAGAATTCTCCAATCACTGCCACCAAGCTACAAGAGCTTCGTGATGAACTATAATATGCAAGGGATGAACAAGACTATTCCCGAGCTCTTCGCAATGCTGAAAGCTGCAGAGGTAGAAATCAAGAAGGAGCATCAAGTGTTGATGGTTAACAAGACCACTAGTTTCAAGAAAAAGGGCAAAGGGAAGAAAAAGGGGAACTTCAAGAAGAACGGCAAGCAAGTTGCTGCTCAAGAGAAGAAACCCAAGTCTGGACCTAAGCCTGAAACTGAGTGCTTCTACTGCAAGCAGACTGGTCACTGGAAGCGGAACTGCCCCAAGTATTTGGCGGATAAGAAGGATGGCAAGGTGAACAAAGGTATATGTGATATACATGTTATTGATGTGTACCTTACTAGAGCTCGCAGTAGCAC
>NW_021262402.1:0-1664 GCF_002162155.2 Triticum dicoccoides
AGCTCCTCCCCCTCGCACGCCCCAGCCATGGCCGACGCCATCGCCGCCACCCCCTCGCCGTAGCCACGCCCTCCGACCACCCCACGCCGTCTCACCGTGTCCAGGAGCTCCGCCGCTGTCCACTTCATCGAGCAGCCGAGCCCCGAGCGCTCGCAACGCCCGAGACCACCGCACCGACCTCGCCCGAGCTCACCGTCGCCGGAGATCCCCTTCAACGCCGTCGTCGCTCCGGTCCATCTCCGGCCGCACCAAGGACTCCGTCGCACTCACTGTGAGCTTAGCCATCTTCCCCTCCCTTCCGTTCTTGCTTCCGAGCCGTGTAGCAACCTCCCGGAGCTCAACCGCACCCACCGCCGTGGAGCTCGTCGCCGACGTGCTCCCGGTCATCCTCCGGCCACAAACTGGTGTCCGTCATGCTCACCGTGTCACGTAGCATCTAGCTAGCCACTCCCCGAGCCTCACCGACCCCTCTAGCGTCAAGTTCGTCTTCGGCCGAACCCCAGTGGCCGCCCAAGTCGTCGCCGGCGCCAACTCCGGCCACCCCGACCTCAACGGACTCCGCCAAGAGCTGCGGCTTGTCCTCAGCTCCCCTCCGGTGGTCTCCTCGGCCCATTTGGTGGCCGAAATGGCCAAAACCACTCCCGCCGCCACGTCGGGCTCGCCGGCGGCTAAACGCCGGTGCAGCCGACCCGGGTTTGACCACGGGTGGGCCCTGGTTGACTCCCCTGAGTCAATGACAGGTGGGGCCCAGCCCTGTTAATTAAACAGGATTAGTTTTAATTAAGTTTTAATTATAATAATCACCCTGACATGCGGGACCCATTGTCAGGTTTGACCCAGACCTGTTCCGTTGACCTGCTGACGTCACACTGACGTCAGGCTGACGCAGTAATTGATTTTCTGGATTTAATTTAAATCAGGAAATTCCAGAATATTATTTAAACTTCAAAAATTCATAACTTTTATTCTGTAACTCCAAATTGGACAAATTATATATGAAAAATGATCAAAAAAATCCAATCTATCCATCTGTACTATTTTCATGCATGATCAAACAAGTTAAATTGATGTTTTTAACAGAACAAGGAAAAGCACTTTAAAAGGCCATGTTTGAGTTTGTAATTTGAATCTTTGATTCAAATTTGCTCAAACCCTTCTGGTTTTAGTTGCATTAGCCCAACACACTCATATTGCCATGTTTCATGCATGCATCATATTGTTGCATACTGTTTGGTAATGTTTGTGTATCGGTGCTCTCTGCGGCAGGTTCTGTCCCCGAAGAGTACCGTGATTACCCTAACGAAGAACCGTATCAGTGCATCGAACCATCAGGCAAGCAACCAACCATTTGATCATATCGATACAATCCCATGTTCTTGCTCCTGCTCTCTTTTACTGCATTAAGACAACGCGTTTCAAACTGCTGTGTGCTACGGTAGTTGAACCCATTTCCTCTGCATGACCTGTCATTGCCACAGTAACTAGATGAAACCCACTAGCATGTGTAGGAGTTGTTTGAGCCATATGTATGTGTTGTTCCTACCTTGCTATGCCTGCTATGCTTAGAGTCGTGTCAGGTCTGGTTCATCTGGGTGATGGGCTAGAGTGAAATGTTTATCTCGGTAATGAGAGTGGTGTGGTGAACACGATTTGGTAAAGGTATC
>NW_021262403.1:0-2232 GCF_002162155.2 Triticum dicoccoides
GGTTCGGCTCACATGCGGGTTCTGTTAGTGTTCCCAACCCGGAGCGTCTGTTGCGCCGTTTTAGGTTTTCAGGCTTATACTCCATAGCGGCACCCCCGAGAAAAATGGTTAGGTAGCGGCATCCCCTGAAAAGAAGGCTACGTAGGGCTATTTTCCTTCCCTGTTTTAATTATATTTGCGGGCTTAATAATTATCTAACCCAACCTCTCCCTAAAAGCCCTCCCCTTTATATGATCACAAACACTCTCCATTCCATCTCAGATCAAAATCAACAGAGATTCAACATTTCGCAAGAGGGCACACGCGCAGAAATGGCGTCCTCCTCCCTCTGCGCCCTCCTCCTCGCCGCCTTCGCGTGCCACTGCCATGGTGATCCCTCACGCCCCCCTCTCGGTGCACCAATCTAATGTTACATGGTTAATTAGTTCCTGACCACTGACCACCGTGGCTAACTATTCTCTGTTGCATGCATGCAGCGGCGGCGGCGGCGGCGGCGTACAGGCGGCCCCACGCCATCGGCGTCAACTACGGGAACCTGGGCGACGACCTCCCCACGGCGGCGCGTTCCGTCAAGCTCCTCCGCAAGGCGCACGCGGGCGCCGTCAAGCTCTACAACGCCGACCAGCGCATCCTGCACGCCCTGGCCGGGACGGGCATCCCGGTCTCCGTCATGGTGCCGAACGACATCGTCCCCTCTCTGGCCGACTCCCGCGCCGCCGCACGCGAGTGGGTGGACAACAACATCAAGCGGCACCCCCGGGTGCGGGTGATGTACCTGCTCGTCGGCAACGAGTTGCTCTCCTACCCCGCCCTCGCGGCGTCCACGTGGGGCAAGATCGTGCCAGCCATGAAGAACCTCCGCCACGCGCTCCACGCGATCGGTCGCGGCCACGTCAAGCTCGGAACCCCGCTCGCCATGGACGCGCTGGCGGCGTCCTACCCGCCCTCCGCCGGCGCGTTCCGCGAGGACATCGCCGGCCCCGTCATGCGGCCGCTGCTCGACTTCCTCAACCACACCCGTTCCTACTACTTCGTCGACGCGTACCCGTACTTCCCTTGGGCGGCCAACCAGAAGGACATCTCGCTGGACTACGCGCTTTTCGAGGGCAATGCGAGCAGCCACTACGTCGACCCGGCCACGCGGCTCACCTACACCAACCTGCTCGACCAAATGCTCGACGCCTGCATAGCCGCGATGGACAAGCTAGGGTACGGCGGCGTGAAGCTGGCCATCTCGGAGACAGGCTGGCCGAACGCCGGCGACCCAGGCCAGGCCGGCGCCAACGTGCGCAACGCCGCGCTCTACAACCGCCACCTCGCCCGTCGGATGCACAAGAAACTCGGCACGCCAGCGCGACCGAGGTCCAACATGCCGGTGTTCGTCTTCGCGCTGTACAACGAGGACTTGAAGCCGGGGGCGGGCACTGAGCGGCACTGGGGGATGTTCTACCCGAACGGTACCTGGGTGTACCAGGTTGACCTCACCGGCAGGCGGACGGTGCGCTCCTACCCGCCGTTGCCGCCGCCGGATGGCCAGACCGGCAAGCTCGAGTGGTGCGTCCTGACCGGCGGCGGCAAGCCGTTGAACGAGACGGCGGTGGCCCTCGCCCTGAATTACGCGTGCGGGCAAGGGACGGGGACGTGCGCCGCCATCCAGCCCGGCGGTGCGTGCTACGAGCCCAACACCCTCGACGCGCATGCAAGCTACGCGATCAATGCGTACTGGCAGCAGTTCAAGGCGAAGGGAGGCAGTTGTTACTTCAATGGCCTTGCAGTGAAGACTAACAAAGATCCAAGTAAGTTCGTCTAAGCATTCCTGATTAATGCTCGGAAATCTTTACAAATTTGGTGCTTAGATAAATTTGTTTTCCAGTAATTGTGGTTGTTGTCATTATAATGTGGTGATAATTAGCAGCAGTAGTATTTTTCCAATAATACTTGTTAACAGAAATATGACCATAGATATGGAGAAAATAGATTCTAGCTAGGTGATGAGTTTAATAGTTTTTTTAGAAGGATGAGTTTAATACTAGTTGGGTAAGTTTGTACATTAGGCTCGCCATTGTACATACTAGGCTTGTGAATTATTCGCAAAAAGAAAAACTTATGGATTGTATTTTCATTTCACCTCGAAACATGTGCGGTTTGCTGTTCGCATTTCATGCCTACCATTTTCTATGCCTAATGCCCCAGGTTATGAATCCATTTGGACTTGATGTGCTTTTTTTTTTT
>NW_021262404.1:0-1503 GCF_002162155.2 Triticum dicoccoides
TACGACAAAGGCACGGCGATGGTGGCGTCGGCCATGGCGGGGGAGCGCGAGGGGGAGGAGCTGGAGAGGAGAGGGGGTGTCTGGGGGGTTCGGGGGAGCGAGGGAGGCTGATCCATGACGTCACCGGGCGAGGGGAGCGGCGAGGCAGCGAGCAGGTGCGTGGCGCACGCTGCGGTCGCCGTCGGGCACCTGCCTGCCTGCCTGGCCGGCAAGCAGCTCGCTGGAGCGGTGCTGGGCTGGGCCGGCAGGTGGGCCGGGGCAGGCGCCAGGTAAGCTTTCCCCTTTTTTTTGTTTCTGTTTTTATTTAATAAATCTGCAACTTTGTTGAATTTAATAAAATACCTAGGCAACTTCAAAAATCACCAAATCACTCCTGGTCCATAGTTGGTTTATTTCCAACATGAAACATTTTAGTTTGGAGGTATTTGAGCATTTAAATATTTTATATAATTTTAAATTCCCAAATTCAAATATTTATGAATTAATTCAAAAACCCTAGGATGGCCTAGGAAAATGTGCACCACTTTTGGCAGAGGTTCTAAACCAAGACAAAAATGATGGCCATTTTAGAAGGGCATTTCAGGTTCATTGAAAATTATTTTAGTAAACCCTAGTTGGTTTCAGAGGGGACTGGGGGTTCTGTCATCCCCATTTCAAGTTTCTGATGAAAGAGTAAACATGATGCAACACTCTAATGCATGACTAGCTAGGGTGTGACAACTCACCCCCACTCAAAAGAATCTCATCCCGAGATTTGGGTTCCTCCGGGAAGAAGGCGGGGTACTCGAGTCGAAGACGATCCTCCCTTTCCCAAGTTGCTTCATCCTCAGAATGGTGCGACCATTGAACCTTGAGAAACTTGATATTATGACGTCGAGTGGTACGCTCGGCCCGATCGAGGATACGAATGGGGTACTCTCGGTATGTAAGATTATCTTGGAGATCAAGCGTTTCGTAGTCCACTCCACGGATAGGATCCGAGAAGCAACGCCTGAGTTGAGAAACGTGGAAGACATCGTGGACTCTGGAGAGATGCGGAGGTAGTTCCAACTGGTAGGCAACTTCTCCTCGTTTGGCAAGAATGCGAAAAGGTCCAATGTAACGAGGAGCCAATTTGCCTTTGATACCGAAACGATGGGTTCCCTTCAGAGGGGTGACCCGAAGATAAGCCTTCTCGTCAACCTTGAAAGTCATAGCCTTATGTTTTCGGTCATATTGACTCTTTTGACGAGATTGGGCTGTTTTCAACTTTTCACGAACGATGCGAACTTGTTCTTCTGCTTCCTGAATCATATCCGGGCCAAAGAATTGTCTTTCCCCGGTCTCTGACCAGTTAAGGGGTGTTCGACACCGTCGTCCATAGAGAACTTCAAAAGGGGCTTTACCCAGGCTAGATTGATAGCTGTTGTTGTAAGCGAATTCGGCAAATGGAAGGCACTTTTCCCAGTCCATTCCGAATGAGATAACAGAGGCTCGAAGCATGTCTTCTAGAATCTGGTTGAC
>NW_021262405.1:0-1440 GCF_002162155.2 Triticum dicoccoides
GCATTTAAAACTAAGTTTGGATTATATGAGTGGTTAGTCATGCCTTTTGGGTTAACTAATGCACCTAGTACTTTCATGAGATTAATGAACGAAGTTTTACGTGCTTTCATTGGACGATTTGTGGTAGTTTACTTTGATGACATACTGATTTATAGCAGATCTTTGGAAGAACATTTGGAACATTTACGTGCTGTTTTTATTGCTCTACGTGATGCACGTTTGTTTGGTAACCTTGGGAAGTGCACCTTTTGCACCGACCGAGTATCTTTTCTTGGCTATGTTGTTACTCCACAGGGAATTGAAGTTGACAAAGCCAAGATTGAAGCTATTGAGAGTTGGCCGCAGCCCAAAACGGTCACACAAGTGAGGAGTTTTCTTGGCCTCGATGGATTCTATAGGCGTTTTGTGAGAGATTTCAGCACCATTGCTGCACCTCTCAACGAGCTTACAAAGAAGGATGTGCCTTTTGTTTGGGGTACCGCACAGGAAGAAGCCTTCACGGTATTGAAAGATAAGTTGACACATGCTACTTTACTCCAACTTCCTGATTTTAATAAGACTTTTGAGCTTGAATGTGATGCTAGTGGAATTGGATTAGGAGGTGTGTTATTACAAAGTGGCAAACCTGTTGCATACTTTTCTGAAAAATTGAGTGGGCCTAGTCTGAATTATTCTACTTATGATAAAGAATTATATGCTCTTGTTCGGACTTTAGAAACATGGCAACATTATTTATGGCCCAAAGAGTTTGTTATACATTCTGATCATGAATCTTTGAAACATATTAAAAGTCAAGCTAAACTGAATCGTAGACATGCTAAATGGGTTGAATTCACTGAGACTTTCCCTTATGTCATTAAACACAAGAAGGGAAAAGAAAATGTTATTGCTGATGCATTGTGTCGTCGCTATACTATGCTTTCACAACTTGACTTCAAAATATTTGGTTTGGAGACCATCAAAGATCAATATGTGCATGATGCTGATTTTAAAGATGTAATGCAGAATTGTAAAGAAGGAAGAATGTGGAACAAGTTTGTCGTTAACGATGGATTTGTGTTTCGTGCTAACAAGCTATGCATTCCAGCTAGCTCCGTTCGTCTTTTGTTGTTGCAGGAGGCGCATGGAGGAGGATTAATGGGACACTTTGGCGTGAAGAAGACGGAGGACGTACTTGCTACACATTTCTTTTGGCCAAAGATGAGACGGGATGTTGAGCGTTTTATTGCTCGATGCACTACATGTCAAAAAGCTAAGTCACGACTCAATCCTAATGGTTTATATATGCCTTTGCCTGTACCTAGTGTTCCTTGGGAGGATATATCTATGGACTTTGTTTTAGGTTTACCTCGAACAAAGAAGGGGAGGGATAGCATATTTGTTGTCGTGGATAGATTCTCGAAAATGGCACACTTTATACCATGTCATAAAAGCGATGAT
>NW_021262406.1:0-1028 GCF_002162155.2 Triticum dicoccoides
AATTCAATACACTACCGAGGATCCACCTCCGTCTTCCTACGGAAGAGCCATCCTCGGCACTCACACTTGTCTTGAGGCTTTTAGTAGTTTCCATTTACTTGTCTATGAACTGTATAGGCAACCAAGTAGTCCTTTACCGCGGACGCGGCTATTCGAATAGATCATGATAACCCTGCAGGGGTGTACTTCTTCATACACGCTCTCACCACTTACCGTCGTTTACACGACATGTACTCGGCAACCTTCAAGCGGAAGCCCAACGTGGGTGTCGGCCACGACCTACCTAATCACCTAAGTCTCTAGTCCAGGTTTATCGCCTATTCGGGTTCCATCCATGAGGAGATCCGGCCGAGGTATCGCTCACAGCCCCAAACGATGTGAACAGGGTTCCCGAGATACCTAACGGGTATTCGGTACACCGTGCCACGTACCTACCGCATCACAGCCCACCCCTACGGTCAGCGCTGTCCACGGCCTCCAATATACTACAAACGCCAGAAACTACTTGCAACTCCTGGACAGAGAACTAGGGTGAATAAGAAGTCGAGAGGGTCCATTGGTTTCGGGCCCAATGTATGGTAGTAGCTGAATCTTAAATCACACATACAGATCTCAGTGCTTAATGTCGGCTTCAATGAAACAACCCACCATGTACTCCTACATGGCCTCTCATCGATACCTTTACCAAATCATGTTCACCACACCACTTTCATTACCGACATAATCATTTCACTCTAGTCCATCACCCAGATGAACCAGACCTGACACGACTCTAAGCATAGCAGGCATAGCAAGGTAGGAACAACACATACATATGGCTCAATCAACTCCTACACATGCTAGTGGGTTTCATCTAGTTACTGTGGCAATGACAGGTCATGCAGAGGAAGTGGGTTCAACTACCGTAGCACACAGCAGTTTGAAACGCGTTGTCTTAATGCAGTAAAAGAGAGCAGGAGCGAGAACATGGGATTGTATCGATATGATCAAATGGTTGGTTGCTTGCCTGATGGTTCGATGCAGTGATA
>NW_021262407.1:0-1196 GCF_002162155.2 Triticum dicoccoides
TGACGCTAGGGTTATAAAGGAAGCTTGTATGTGGTTACCGAATGTTGTTCGGAGTCCCGGATGAGATCCCGGACGTCACGAGGAGTTCCGGAATGGTCCGGAGGTAAAGATTTATATATAGGAAGTCCTGTTTCGGCCATCGGGACAAGTTTCGGGGTCATCGGTATTGTACCGGGACCACCGGAAGGGTCCCGGGGGCCCACCGGGTGGGGCCACCTGCCCCGGGGGGCCACATGGGCTGTAGGGGGTGCGCCTTGGCCTACATGGGCCAAGGGCACCAGCCCCAAGAGGCCCATGCGCCTGGGGAAACCCTAAAGGAAGAGTCCCAGCAGGGGAAGGCACCTCCTAGGTGCCTTGGGGGGGAGGACTCCTCCCCTGGCCGCCGCCCCCTTGGAGATTGGATCTCCTAGGGACTGGCGCACCCCCCCTTGGGATCCCTATATATAGTGGGGTAGGAGGGCCTCCCAAATAGACCTTATGCCTTTGGTGCAGCCCCTCCCTCTCTCCCAAGTTCTTCTCCTCTCCCGTGGTGCTTGGCGAAGCCCTGCGGGATTGCCACGCTCCTCCACCACCACCACGCCGTTGTGCTGCTGCTGGATGGAGTCTTCCTCAACCTCTCCCTCTCTCCTTGCTGGATCAAGGCGTGGGAGACGTCACCGGGCTGTACGTGTGTTGAACGCGGAGGTGCCGTGCGTTCGGCACTTGATCATCGGTGATTTGAATCACGACGAGTACGACTCCTTCAACCCCGTTCACTTGAACGCTTCCGCTTAGCGATCTACAAGGGTATGTAGATGCACTCCCCTTTCTACTCGTTGCTGGTCTCTCCATAGATAGATCTTGGTGTTACGTAGGAAAATTTTTGAATTTCTGCTACGTTCCCCAACAGTGGCATCATGAGCTAGGTCTATTGCGTAGATTCTTTGCACGAGTAGAACACAAAGTAGTTGTGGGCGTTGATGTTGTTCAATATGCTTACCGTTACTAGTCCAATCTTGTTTCGACGGTATTGTGGGATGAAGCGGCCCGGACCGACCTTACACGTACTCTTACGTGAGACAGGTTCCACCGATTGACATGCACTTGGTGCATAAGGTGGCTAGCGGGTGCCAGTCTCTCCCACTTTAGTCGGAACGGATTCGATGAAAAGGGTCCTTATGAAGGGTAAATAGCAATTGGCATATCACGTTGTGGTT
>NW_021262408.1:0-1461 GCF_002162155.2 Triticum dicoccoides
TTTTTTTTAGTGGCCGTAAAATCAGCTAATGCCTCGAAAATAGCATACCCGAATGAAAAGTGTCTAAATTTGAACTTGTGGATTTGGATGGTGTGTGTTAATCATAGAAAAGTTTAAAGTGAAAATGTCCTAGAAAGCTAATGAAAGGACTTGGGTTTACAAAGCTAAGGTTCACGATGGCGGGCATTATTATGTCCCAGCCACAGCTAAAGTTTGTGCTGGCCGGCTTTTAGCAAAGCCCGCCACAAGGACAACCTGAAACAGTTACTCCCCTAAGCCGGTCTTCTGAATTCAAATCGCCTCTCGCATCTTCCGCTCTCCTCTCGCCCGCTCCAGATCCACGGCAATCGCCCACCACTGCCAAGTGCCGCCGTAGTTTCCAGCCCCACTTCCTCGCCTCAGTTGCCGCTATCGCGTGCCGTTGTCGGTAGCACTGCCCCTGTCCTCCTCATATGTCGCCCCCGCCGACGCCCATGTGTGCCACCGTATTTGCCCCCGGTGGCATTCCGCTGCGCCGGCCCCTTTCCACCGTCACCTCTGTCGCAACTTTGTCTCCTCCAGCACCGTTGTAAGCTCTCCTCCTCTGTCTCGTCTGCGCGCGATCTCCCAAGGTATTTCCACTCATTTTTCAAATCCACATATACCACTCTATTGGAGAGGATTGCAATGTGTTCGATGAAATGCACACAAAGCAGTTAGATGTTGTCAGACATACCAAACTTTTGTGGGTTGATTTGCAGGAAATTATATGAGTGCCAATGTTTTGAGGAACACTGATTCATTTCCATTTCATCAAATTTCTGGCACTCTGTATGCCCTAATTTAGCAAAGGTCATGCCAAAAAATTTGGATGATATTTTGTTTTTTATGTTTTTTTTATAATTCTTGGTTACAAACTGTGCAGCCACAAGGTTGTGTTTGATCGCAGAAATTGGTATGAGTGCCAATGTTTAGACAAAACGTTGTTTCCACTTCGTCAAATTTTTGGCACTCAATATGGCCTAATTTTAGCAAAGGTCATGCTGAAATTTCCCATCAACGTTTCTTTTCTATGTTTCGATTGTAACTCTTTTGTGACAATACTGTAGTTCGATGAATGGATCCCCACGCCAAAACATCATCTCAAGAGGAACCCAACTACGTCTACCCTGAGGTCGAGATGGGCGCCCCTGACATAGAGATGTGCAAGGACATATATGAAGAATAGACCACCGTGTGAGAGGGAACAGGCCACACGGGCGGGACTTCATCTAGCACCGCCACCACAAACAAGAGCAAGTGAAAGCCTAGGAATCCAAAGACGCTTCATTAAAAGTATCATTTCAATCACCGAATGAGCCTGGAAGGCGAGCCCGTCAGCCGAGCTCATGCAGCAAGAACATACAGCAAAATGCTAGGTTCCATCTTGCGAAATAATGTCCTGGTCTGTTGCAAGGATTTGGACGCGCTCCTCAAGATTCT
>NW_021262409.1:0-1328 GCF_002162155.2 Triticum dicoccoides
TCGCTACCGCAACGACGTCCGCCTCGACTCGCGTTACGCTAAGACAGGGCGGCAGTGGTGTCACCTGCTCGTCTCGGCATCCATCATCGCTACCGCGACGACGTCCGCCTCGACTCGCGTTACGCTAAGACAACGAGGCGATGGTGTCACCTGCTCGTCTCGGCGTCCGTCGTTGCTACCGCGACGATGTCCTCCTCGACTCGCGTTACGCTAAGACACGGTGGCACTGGTGTCACGTGCTCATCCAGGCGTCCGTCGTTGCTACCGCGACGACGTCTGCCTCGACTCGCGTTACACTAAGACAGGGTGGCACTGGTGTCACGTGCTCGTCTCGGCGTCCATCGTCGCTACCGCGACAACGTCCGCCTGGACTCGCGGTACGCTAAGACACGGTGGCACTGGTGTCACGTGCTCGTCTCGGCGTCCGTCATCGCTACCGCGACGTTGTCTGCCTCGACTCGCGGTACGCTAAGACAGGATGGCACCGGTGTCACGTGCTCGTCTCGGTGTCCGTCGTCGCTACCACGAAGATGTCCG
Source organism: Triticum dicoccoides (assembly GCF_002162155.2). Lineage (NCBI taxonomy): Eukaryota > Viridiplantae > Streptophyta > Magnoliopsida > Poales > Poaceae > Triticum > Triticum dicoccoides. Next base: position 538 of record NW_021262409.1, read on the forward strand.
CATCGACTCACGTTACGCTAAGACAGGGTGGCACTGGTGTCACGTGCTCGTCTCAGCGTCCGTCGTTGCTACCGCGACGACGTCCGCCTCGACTCGCGTTACGCTAAGACAGGGAGGCGATGGTGTCACCTGCTCGTCTCGGCGTCCGTCGTCGCTACCACAACGACGTCCGCCTCGACTCGGGTTACGCTAAGATAGGGCGACAGTGGTGTCACCTGCTCGTCTCGGCATCCATCGTCGCTACCGCGACGACGTCCGCCTCGACTCGCGTTACGCTAAGAAAACGAGGCGATGGTGTCACCTGCTCGTCTCGGCGTCCGTCATTGCTACCGCGACAACGTCCGCCTCGACTCGCGTTACGCTAAGATAGGGAGGCGATGGTGTCACCTGCTCGTCTCGGCGTCCGTCGTCGCTACCGCGACGATGTCCGCCTCGACTCGCGTTACGCTAAGACTGGGTGGCAGTACTGTCACGTGCTAGTCTCGGCGTCCGTCATTGCTACCGCGACGACGTCCGCCTCGACTTGCGTTACGCTAAGACAGGGTGGCAATGGTGTCACGTGCTCGTATCGGCGGCCATCCTCGCTACCGCGACGACGTCCGCCTCAACTCGCGTTATGCTAAGACAGGGCGGCACTGGTGTCACGTGCTCGTCTCGGCGTCCATCGTCGCTACCGCGACGACGTCCGCCTCCACTCGCGTTATGCTAAGACAGGGTGGCAGTGGTGTCATGTGCTCGTCTCGGCGTCCGTCGTTGCGGTATCGCTACCGCGACGACGTCCGCCTCGACTC
>NW_021262410.1:0-1269 GCF_002162155.2 Triticum dicoccoides
CGCATGAAGAAACTCCATACTGATGGAATTTTGGAATCACTTGATTATGAATCACTTGATGCTTGCGAACTGTGCCTTTTGGGCAAGATGACTAAAACTCCGTTCTCCGGAACAATGGAACGAGCTACTGACTTATTGGAAATAATACATACCGATGTATGCGATCCAATGAGTGCTGATGCTCGTGGCAAGCATCGTTGTTTTCTGACCTTCACAAGATGATTTGAGCAGATATGGGTATATCTACTTGATGAAACATAAGTCTGAAATAGTTGAAAGGTTCAAAGAATTTCAGAGTGAAGTGGAAAAATCATCGTAACAAGAAAATAAAGTTTCTGCGATCTGATCGCGGAGACAAATATTTGAGTTACGAGTTTGGTCTTCAATTAAAACAATGTGGAATAGTTTCACAGCTCACGCCACCTGGAACACCACATCGTTATGGTGTGTCCGAACATCGTAACCGCACTTTATTTGATATGGTGCGATCTATGATATCTCTTTACCACTATCGTTTTGGGGTTATGCATTAGAGACAGCTGCATTCACGTTTTAAAATAGGGCACCATCTAAATCCGTTGAGACAACACTGTATGAACTATGGTTTAGCAGTAAACCTAAGCTGTTGTTTCTTAAAGTTTGGGGCTGCGATGCTTATGTGAAAAAGTTTCATCCTGATAAGATCGAACCCAAATCGGAGAAGTGCGTCTTCATAGAATACCCAAAGGAAATTGTTGGGTACACCTTCTATCACAGATCCGAAGGCAAGACATTCGTTGCTTAAATGGATCCTTTCCAGAGAAGGAGTTTCTCTCGAAAGAAGTGAGTGGGAGGAGAGTAGAACTTGATGAGGTAATTATACCTTCTCCCTTATTGGAAAGTAGTTCATCACAGAAATCAGTTCCAGTGATTCCTACACCAATAAGTGAGGAAGTTAATGATGATGATCATCAAACTTCAGATCAAGTTACTACCAAACCTCGTAGGTCTTCCAGAGTAAGATCCGCACCAGAGTGGTACGGTAATCATGTTCTGGAAGTCATGTTACTAGACCATGATGAACCTACGAACTATGAGGAAGCAATGATGAGCCCAGATTCCACGAAATGGCTTGAGGCCATGAAATCTGAGATATGATCCATGTATGAGAACAAAGTGTAGACTTTGATTGACTTGCCCGATGATCGGTGAGTCATTAAGAATAAATGGATCTTCAAGAGGAAGACGGACGTTGATAGTAGTGTTACTATCTACAAAGCTAGACTTGTC
>NW_021262411.1:0-2113 GCF_002162155.2 Triticum dicoccoides
ACCATCGTGGACACCGGTTAATCCTATTTGGTGATTGTAGGAAAGTGACGATCTTTCAAGCCAACAACCAGGGGCATGAGTTCACGTCTTCAGGTATGTGTATGCACATGATCGTCTAAAGTAGATGTTTATACATCTCCTGGCCAGTTTGATATTTGGTCTCTCATACTAGGAGTCGTTAATAAGCTTCAACTAACGAGATGGAACGATATTGCTTTTTTAAGCACTTAACCACAGGAAGAAACTGTTTTGTGACTATCGGCATCGAATAGAAACGAATGAAGTATCGATACTAGAAAAATGGATAATCAGGTGTCTCTAACATGTGCTAGCATATATTGTTTGCATCTCAAGATGACCCGGTACACAAATTTTCTTTCTCTGCGGTACGATGATCTTAATAGATCAGTAACCTTTATGAGAAACAATATGTTTGTTATTTTGATTATCATGATGATCATCACTTTGTCAGGTACCAATGTATCTTTTGGACGTTGTATGTTTGTTATTTTGTCAGTATTATATATATTCTTGAACTTTATTATTGCTCACTATGATACATATAAATTCACTCGGTACAAAAATAGTAGTCTTGAAAATTTTGAGCACGCTGTTGCCTGGGTTGATGATTAGCTGAACAACTTTGTTGCCACTGCTTGCAACCGTGCCATTGACCTCCCTCGGGGTCGCCCTTCTCAACTGTAATCTCTGCTTGCCCAAGTTAAGCTCCTCCTTAGCAAGGGCCCATCTCGATGGTGGCCTTCCATAAAAGCACTAAACGATACCACAAAGCCGGTTCTGTATCACATTATTTTTTGGATTTCTCCAGTTGCAACGCACGGGCAATTTTCCTAGTAAATAATAAAGCACGGATTGAGAGAGTGTTTGTTTCCAGGGATTTATTGGTTTAGGGACTTAAAAAAGTCCCTATAAGTTCCATCTAAACCAAACAGGAGGGACTTATAGGGACTTAAAGTGGGCATTTGAGACTTATGAAATAATACTCTCAAGAACGGACTTATAGGGACTTATAGTTGTAATATGGTCTTATAGGGGCTTATAAGTCTCAGGAACCAAACAGGTAAGGACTTATTAGGGACTTGAGACTTATAAGTTGGAACCAAACAGGGCCTGAGTCTCCGGGTTCACCGTCGTGGCGTTTTTACACAAAGCTCCCTGGTGTTTAAGGTATCCAACCCGCAGTCCCCCTAATAAGTCAATCGAATCGAACCGGCACTGACCAGAGAAAAGAAAAAAAAACTGCACAACGACCTTGCCCTCCATCTCCATCTCCAGCGCATCTCCATGCTATCGCGCGCCGCCGGCCCCCGACACGCCGCCGCGCACCGCCAACGCCCCTCCGCCATGCGCCTTCCCCACCCCTGCGGCTTTCCACCACCAGCGACACTTGATGCCGGCGCCGCACCTTCCCCCAATCCCTCTCTCTCGCCACGACCCGACGCCGTCGTCCTCCACCACCAGCCCAGCCCCGGCGTGTTCCTTTTCCAGTGACGCTACTCACCTTCCCTCCTCTCTTGGCCGATGTCCAGTGCTCCGGCGACGGCAAAGACAGTTCCAAACCGCCTGCCTCGCCTCTCAATCACAGGTGAGCCGACGGGAGCTGGTTCCTTTCCTCCCCGACGCTCTTCTTCACCTGGCCGGAGCACCTGCTCCTCCCATCACGCACAGATCGACGGAGCAGTTCGATGGTCGTTGCCCAGGCTGCGTGCAGTTCAGTGCTGCTCTGCCCCCATTGACTTCAACCACCAACCCGCGAGGTGCACGCCATGTGTTTGCTAAAAAGACTCAGGTGCACGGCCATTTGTAGCTAGCTCATTCTTGCTATACATGTTTGAATATAGTCCACGCTGATATGTGTAGTGGTGTGCTCTTTTATTTATTTATATTTTCAAGGAAAAGAGCTGTGTCAGTTAATGTGCCAGCCATAGAACTGAACAAGTAAAATGAATATACAGCCACAATTACCTGCTCTCTAGCAATAATACTTTGTGGTTTACAGAGTTGACTTGAACTGTTGTCTAAAAGCCATGCTCTGATTTTTTTTCTATTTAATTTGATAGAGAAGAGATGGCTATTGATGAAGCCGAGCTTG
>NW_021262412.1:0-614 GCF_002162155.2 Triticum dicoccoides
GATGAGCAAGTTATCGAGGTGTTTTTGGCCGACCTTTGTTTTTCGACTCACATATGGCCGGTTTTAGGCCTAATTCACAACATGAGGTCATATATCGGTACCTAATTTGGCAAAATGTTGTGAACGGCGCTTGACGGGGATGGTTTGGATAGCAAAAAGTTCTTCTGGCCGTGCCATAGATGAGCAAGTTATCGAGGTGTTTTTGGCCGACCTTTGTTTTTCGACTAACATATGGCCGGTTTTAGGCCAAATTCACAACATGAGGTCATATATCGGTACCTAATTTGGAAAAATGTTGTGAACGGCGCTTGACGGGGATGGTTTGGATAGCAAAAAGTTCTTCTGGCCGTGCCATATATGAGCAAGTTATCGAGGTGTTTTTGGCCGACCTTTGTTTTTCGACTCTCATATGGCCAGTTTTTGGCCAAATTCACAACATGAGGTCATATATCGGTACCTAATTTGGCAAAACGTTGTGAACGGCGCTTGACGGGGATGGTTTGGATAGCAAAAAGTTCTTCTGGCCGTGCCATAGATGAGCAAGTTATCGAGGTATTTTTGGCCGACCTTTGTTTTCGACTCACATATGGCCGGTTTTAGGCCAAATTCACAAC
>NW_021262412.1:3032-3903 GCF_002162155.2 Triticum dicoccoides
CCTAATTTGGCAAAATGTTCTGAACGGTGCTTGTCGAGGATGGTTTGGATAGCAAAAAGTTCTTCTGGGCGTGCCATAGATGAGCAAGTTATCGAGGTGTTTTTGGCCGACCTTTGTTTTCGACTCACATATGGCCGGTTTTAGGCCAAATTCACAACATGAGGTCATATATCGGTACCTAATTTGGCAAAATGTTGTGAACGGCGCTTGTCGAGGATGATTTGGATAGCAAAAAGTTCTTCTGGCCGTGCCATAGATGAGCAAGTTATCGAGGTGTTTTTGCCGACCTTTGTTTTCGACTCACATATGGCCGGTTTTAGGCCAAATTCACAACATGAGGTCATATATCGGTACCTAATTTGGCAAAATGTTGTGAACCGCGCTTGTGAGGATGGTTTGGATAGCAAAAAGTTCTTCTGGCCGTGCCATAGATGAGCAAGTTATCGAGGTGTTTTTGGCCGACCTTTGTTTTCGACTCACATATGGCCGGTTTTAGGCCAAATTCTCAACATTAGGTCATATATCGGTACCTAATTTGGCAAAATGTTGTGAACGGAGCTTGTCGAGGATGGTTTGGATAGCAAAAAGTTCTTTTGGCCATGCCATAGATGAGCAAGTTATCGAGGTATTTTTGGCCGACCTTTGTTTTCGACTCACATATGGCCGGTTTTAGGCCAAATTCACAACATGAGGTCATATATCGGTACCTAATTTGGCAAAATGTTGTGAACGGCGCTTGTCGAGGATGGTTTGGATAGCAAAAAGTTCTTCTGGCCGTGCCATAGATGAGCAAGTTATCGAGGTGTTTTTGGCCGACCTTTGTTTTCGACTCACATATGGCCGGTTTTAGGCCAAATTCACAACATGAGGT
>NW_021262412.1:4722-5366 GCF_002162155.2 Triticum dicoccoides
ATAGCAAAAAGTTCTACTGGCCGTGCCATAGATGAGCAAGTTATCGAGGTGTTTTTTGCCGACCTTTGTTTTCGACTCACATATAGCCGGTTTTAGGACAAATTCACAACATGAGGTCATATATCGTTACCTGATTTGGCAAAATGTTGTGAACGGCACTCGTCGAGGATGGTTTGGATAGCAAAAAGTTCTTCTGGCCGTGCCATAGATGAGCAAGTTATCGAGGTATTTTTGGCCGACCTTTGTTTCCGACTCACATATTGCCGGTTTTAGGCCAAATTCACAACATGAGGTCATATATCGGTACATAATTTGGCAAAATGTTGTGAACGGCGCTTGTCGAGGATGGTTTGGATAGCAAAAAGTTCTTCTGGCCGTGCCATAGATGAGCAAGTTATCGAGGTGTTTTTGGCCGACCTTTGTTTTCGACTCACATATGGCCGGTTTTAGGCCAAATTCACAACATGAGGTCATATATCGGTACCTAATTTGGCAAAATGTTGTGAACGGCGCTTGTCGAGGATGGTTTGGATAGCAAAAAGTTCTTCTGGCCGTGCCATAGATGAGCAAGTTATCGAGGTGTTTTTGGCCGACCTTTGTTTTCGACTCACATATGGCCGGTTTTAGGCCAAATTCACAACATG
>NW_021262412.1:8389-57632 GCF_002162155.2 Triticum dicoccoides
TTTTAGGCCAAATTCACAACATGAGGTCATATATCTATACCTGATTTGGCAAAATGTTATGAACGGCGCTTGTCGAGGATGGCTTGGATAGCAAAAAGTTCTTCTGGCCGTGCCATAGATGAGCAAGTTATCAAGGTGTTTTTGGTCGACCTTTGTTTTCGGCTCACATATGGCCGGTTTTAGGCCAAATTCACAACATGAGGTCATATATCGGTACCTGATTTGGCAAAATGTTGTGAACGGCGCTTGTCGAGGATGGTTTGGATAGCAAAAAGTTCTTCTGGCCGTGCCATAGATGAGCAAGTTATAACTATATCACCCTATGTGATAACTATTGCATGAGGAATCGCATCCGGCATAATTATCCATCACTGATCCATTGCCTACGAGCTTTTCATATATTGTTCTTCTTTTCCGTTTCTACTGTTACAACTACTACAAAAACCCAAAAACATTTATCTTTACTTTTGCTACCGCTACCTTTATTATCATACCACTTTTGCTATTAAACACTTTGTTGCAGATACTAAGTTATCCAGGTGTGGTTGAATTGACAATTCAACTGCTAATACTCACGAATATTCTTTGGCTCCCCTTGTGTCGAATCAATAAATTTGGGTTGAATACTCTACCCTCGAAAGCTGTTGCGATCCCCTATACTTGTGGGTTATCAGGCTCCAAGATGGGATCTCGCGGATACAGAAGGTTATGGCGTTGGAAATTGTTTTTCGTTGGGTCCCTGGATGTTTTCGGGGTACGTGGGTATATATAGGAGGAAGAAGTACGTCGGTGGCCGCTCGTGGGGCCCAGGAGATAGGGGCGCGCCCTCCTATCTCCTGGCCGCCTCATTTGCTTCTTGACTTGCACTCCAAGTTCTTCGGATCACGTTCATTCCAAAAATCACGCTCCCGAAGGTTTCACTGCATTTGGACTCCGTTTGATATTCCTTTTCTTCGAAATACTGAAATAGGCAAAAAAACAGCAATACGGGCTGGGCCTCCAGTTAGTAGGTTAGTCCCAAAAATGATATAAATATGTAAAATAAAGCCCATAAACATCCAAAAGGGGTAATATAATAGCATGGAACAATCAAAAATTATAGATACATTGGAGACGTATCAACTACTATGAGAATTAGTAAGGTACACATCTATAACATGTATATGAAATATACCTTTGTTCACTTTGCCATCCTTCTTATCCGACAAATATTTGGGGTAGTTCCGCTTCCAGTGACCATTTCCTTTGTAGTAGAAGCACTCAGTTTCAGGCTTAGGTCCAGCTTTGGGCTTCTTCACGGGAGTGACAACTTGCTTGCCATCCTTCTTGAAGTTCCCTTTCTTTCCCTTTGCCCTTTTCTTGAAACTAGTGGTCTTTGTTTAATCATCAACACTTGATGCTTTTTCTTGATTTCTACCTTCGTTGATTTCAGCATCACGAAGAGCTCGGGAATAGTCCTTTCCATCCCTTGCATATTGTAGTTCATCACAAAGCCTTTGTAGCTTGGTGGCCGTGATTGAAGAACTCTGTCAATGACACAATCATCTGGAAGATTAACTCCCAGCTGAGTCAAGTGATTATGGTACCCAGACATTCTAAGTATGCTCTCACTAACAGAAATGTTCTCCTCCATCTTGCAGCTATAGAACTTGTTGGAGACTCCATATCTCTCAACTCAGGCATTTGCTTGAAATATTAAACTTCAACTCCTGGAACATCCCATATGGTCCATGGCGTTCAAAACGTTTTTGAAGTCCCGATTCTAAGCCGTAAAGCATGGCACACTGAACTAACGAGTAGTCATCAACACGCGACTGCCTACATCAAGGTCATAATTCTTTTGTGCAGCAATGAGGATAATCCTCAAGTTATGACCCAGTCCGTGTAGTTGCTGCCATCATCTTCCAACTTGGCTTTCTCTAGGAACGCATTAAAATTCAAGGGAACAGTAGCATGAGCCATTGATCTGCAACATAAATATGCAAAAACTATCAGGACTAAGTTCATGATAAATTGAATTAATCATATTACTTAAGAACTCCCACTTAGATAGACATCCCTCAAGTCATCTAAATGATACATGATCCAAATCAACTAAACCATGTCCGATCACCACGTGAGATGGAGTAGTCATCAATGGTGAACATCTCTATGTTGATCATATCCACTATATGATTCACGTTTGACCTTTCGGTCTCCAGTGTTCCGAGGCCATATCTGTATATGCTAGGCTCGTCAAGTTTAACCTGAGTATTCCGCATGTGCAAAAATGTCTTGCACCCATTGTATTTGAACGTAGAGCTCATCATACCCGATCATCACGTGGTGTCTCAGCATGAAGAACTTTCGCAACGGTGCATACTTGGGGAGGACACTTATACCTTGAAACTTTAGTAAGGGATCATCTTATAATGCTACCGCCGTACTAAGCAAAATAAGATGCATAAAGATAAACATCACATGCAATGAAAATATGTGACATGATATGGCCATCATCATCTTGTGCTTTTGATCTCCATCACCAAAGCAATGTCATGATCTCAATCGTCGCCGGCTTGACACCTTGATCTCTATTGTAACGTCGTTGTCGTCTCGCCAACTATTGCTTCTACGACTATCACTACCGCTTAGTGATAAAGTAAAGCAATTACATGGCATTTTTATTTCATACAATAAAGCTACAACCATATGGCTTCTGCCAGTTGCCGATAACTTTTACAGAACATGATCATGTCATACAACAACATATATCACATCATGCCTTGACCATATCACATCACAACATGCCCTGCAAAAATAAGTTATACGTCCTCTACTTTGTTGTTGCAAGTTTTACGTGGCTGCTACGGGCTTCTAGCAAGAACCGTACTTACCTATGGCACAAAAACCACAACGGTGACTTATCAAGATTGTTGTTTTAACCTTCATAAGGACGGGTCGCAGTCAAATTCGATTCAACTAAAATTGGAGGAACATACACCCACAAGCCACCTTTATGTAAAACTAGTTGCATGTCTGTTTGGAAACATAGCATGCAATTTCAAAAAATTTCCTACGCTCACACAAGATCTATCTAGGTTATGCACAACAACGAGAGGGGGAGAGTGTCCACATACCCTCGTAGACCAAAAGTGGAAGCGTTTGCTTAACGCGGTTGATGTAGTCGAACGTCTTCTCGTTCCGACCAATTGATTACCGAATGTACGACACCTCCGAGTTCTGCACATGTTTAGCGCGATGACGTCCCTCGAGCTCTTGATCCAGCAGAGGGTCGAAGGAGTAGATGAGTTATGTCAGCATGACGGTGTGGTGAATATGATGGTGATGTGATCCGTGAAGGGCTTCGCCTAAGCACCGTGAGAATATGACGGCAGGCATAAACTATGGAGCGGGCACCGCACACGGCTTGGAACAATTGGTGTGTCCACTAGGGGCGCCCCCCGTATATAAAGGAGGGAGGGAGGGGAGGCCGGCCTAGGCGCGCCCCAAGTGGGAAGGAGTCCCACTTAGACTCCTAGTTGGATTCGCCCCCCTTCTGATACGGAGTATCCCTCGACTACCCGCACCGACACTCCATCACCACCACAAGCACCAAGTGGGCCAATAACAAGAGCACGTGCACGCAACGTCGAGAACGAGGTCACTTCCTTCTTATTCGAGTCTCGTTTGGGTTCATGTGAGAATTGGATTCTACCATCATCGGAAACATTGTGCATGCTTAGGTACCAAGAAGATGATAGTGAGAAGGAGAGGATGGAGACTCAAGTGACCATGAAGCAAGGGAAAGAAGAGAAGGAAGGAGAGAGCGAGAAGAATGAAGAAGGAGGAGAAGGGGCAAAACCCCCTGGACGCCCTGGGTGCCCGGGCTCCTGCCCACCTACAGCCGCGCCCCTGGGTGCCCGGGCCTTGGCTAGCCGGGTGCCCAGCACCCGCTGCCCCGGCCGCTGGGCTCTACCCCGGGTGCCCGGCTGCCCCACCTGGCCACCTCCAGCGCCACCCAGGGTACCCGGGACTTGGGCCCCCGGGTGCCCGGCCACCCGCCAACCGGCCCCTGAGCAGTCCGGGTGCCCGGACCCCTTCGCCCAGCCGCATGTTTTGGCCTTTTGGCCTTTGTACCCCTCTTTGCCAAGCAAACGACTCTGAGCTACTCAATGGACCAAGTAGCTGCCACCAAAATAACACCTCCACTCTCAATGGACCAAGCATGAAAAATAGTGCAAAATAAATAAGACATGAAATATAATATTCCAAAAAAATGGTCGTCACCATAAAAATGATCCCATTAAAAAAATCTCAAAAATCTAAAAACTACTACTCAAAGTGAAAATGATCGTGTTTTACTGAAATTGAACCAACAAAAATTACCGAACAAAAATGCCCACAAAATTAACACATAAAAATAGTTTACAAATATTTCAACAAAATATTATCATACTTTTTAAAAACACTTAAAAGTTCCCCCCAAAACACTACAAACTACAAAAAATATTTCAAAATGTACAACAGAAATAATTAATTTAGATAAAAATATTTTATAGAGAAATGTTCTGATTACATAATTTTTTTAAACAACTCTTCAAATGTGTTACATTTTTAATGAAAATATTAGGTTGTAATAAAAAAGGAAATATTCATGTTCAAAAATAATTTAAATGAAATATAGAAAATGGCAAAAAAGGACCCATGAAGCAAGTTCTGCCACATTTATCACCCGGTGCAACGCACGGGCATTTGTACTAGTATAGATTATTACACTAATAATTTGTGCATTCGAAAATAAATAAAAAATCACGAATTTGAAAAAGACATTTTTTTGAATTTTGAAAATGGTTGATCGTTTATCATTGAAAATAAAATTTTCCATAAATTTGAAAAATTTCCAAATTTTGGAAAAAGTTCCTAAATTGGTAAAGTTTCAAAATTTTAACAAATATTGCAAATTCTAAAATATTTCATCGTTTAGGAAAAATATTGCTGGTATTTAAAAAATTCTCACCAAAATTGAACAAATGTTGACGAATTTGAAAAATGTAACATTTAAAAAAACAAATTGTAAGAAATATCATAAAAATTGTACAAAAAGTTTAAAAGAATTGAAAACAAAATTGTAAAACTTTAAAAAGTTTAAAGATTTTGAAAAAAAGTTTTAAAAATTGAAAAAAAGTAGGCGCATTATAAAAAAAGAAAACATAATAATGAAAGGAAAAAAGGCAAAATGGAAAAAGGAAAAAACGAAAAATTGGACAAAGACCTGGTCCAGAAAAACCAAAAAGGAAAAAAAAGAAAAAAAATGAGTTGGGAGGTTTCTAGAAGCTTCACCAAGCTGAAACGTGTTCCGACTCGTTGCCTAAAGATGGGTCAGCACATTATACGAGGCAAGGAGCAAACGGTTCGGGTTGTGGGCGCTTGTTTATAGAAATGCTTGTCACTCACGACATAAGCACCGAACATGAACGGGGTGGCAGGGTTGCATGCAGAAGATATGAGCAAGAGGAGAATGAGCAGTGGAGGCCGGAACACGGCTTGATGCCCCCCCCCCCCCAAAACGGAGTTTCGTAAGGTGTCTAAATGAAAAAACCCCATCAAACTTTTATCAGTACGAAACTCCTTCCAAATTAGTTTAAGTTTGGCTTTTGGTTTTGTTTCCTTGTAAATCAACGTGTTGCCCAACCCTCCCAATAAAGCCCCGAGCCAAACCCAACCCAACCCATCCCTGCAACAATAGAGTTTCCATCTTTTCTTCTTCTGTCGCCGTGTTTCCTCATCTCTCTAGAGTTACCTCGATCCCTAACTAAATTCGACAGATCTCGCTAGGGTTTCCTCAAGTTGTCGCCGAGGAGGAGAAGGAGGGGGAGGCATGTGGAGGTGATGGTGGGTAGTGGGACTGCTCAGACAAAGGACACAAGAGATTACATATTTAGTGACGTACTTGGAGAGGACGTCCTAGTAGAAGATGAGGAAGGGCGCAGACGAGATGACACGGAGAAGGGGGGGAGGGGGTCGTGGTGGCGATGGGCGACCGGCTGCAACAGAGAGGAACCATGCTAGGCGTTGGGCATGAATAGTGGTTTGGCGGCCACCACGTCAGATCTGGATCCATGGTTGGTTGGTTGGAGAAGGCCGGGGAGGGATGGGGCCGCACGAGATATAGAAAATGGTGTTGTGCAGAGGCAGGTCGCCCGGCGAGTGTTAGATATAGATCGGACGGTCATCGAACTCCTGGTCGTAGCAAATTTGGTCAAAATCCGGTTTGTTTTTGTGTTTTGGGTCCGTTTCCTTCAATTGTGAAGGGTGGATAGCTATCCGTCCACGCGTTGCCTCTGCCTCATCAATAAATAAATACCCACCCGGGCGGACCCAACCAACCCACCCCGCACCCACCAAAGCTCCCAGCTTTTTCCCCTTCCGTCCGTCGCCGCCGCCGCTCCCGTTCTAGGGTTTCGTCTCCCGATCCCCGATCCCCGATCCGGATCCAGCAGCAGCAGCAGCAGCGAGCGAGCGATGGCGGCCGCGGGAGACGCCGGCGAGAAGAAGATGATCACGCTCAAGAGCTCGGACGGCGAGGAGTTCGAGGTGGAGGAGGCGGTGGCCATGGAGTCGCAGACGATCCGCCACATGATCGAGGACGACTGCGCCGACAACGGCATCCCGCTCCCCAACGTCAACTCCAAGATCCTCTCCAAGGTCATCGAGTACTGCAACAAGCACGTCCAGGCCAAGCCCGCCGACGGGGCCGCCGCGGCCGGAGCCGGAGCCTCGGACGCCGCCGCCCCCGCCGCCCCCGCAGAGGACCTCAAGAACTGGGACGCCGAGTTCGTCAAGGTCGACCAGGCCACCCTCTTCGACCTCATCCTGGTATGAATCAATCAAATCCCTCCCTCGATTCGATTTATTATTTATTTATCCCATCCTTTTTGGTATAGATCTGGCCGCCGTTCCCCTTCCGGGGCTCGGATCCAGATTGGTTTGCGCGTATGGCTGCTGTTTAGGTTCGATTGGATGGGCTCCTCGTGCCCTCATCGATGAGGATTCGATTCTATTGGGTTAGGTTAGGGTTTACATACATGATTGTCTTTCCTTTTACTCAAAGGACAGAGATTTGTTATTAGGGTTTACATGATTGTGGTCTGATGTGTAGGTTAGGGTTAATTTGCGATCCATGTTCTTGTAAGCTGGGGAGCATCTAATCTTATTATTATTGTGCCAGTAAATTGTAGTATATGTGAGGTTGTGTTTTTCTATCTTGCATTGTAGCTAAATCACATTATTATGCTAAGATCGAAATTACAATATCATGCATACACTTGCCAATGCATTCTGACAAGTGTTGCAAGAATGAATCTGCTCTTGACTCTGTTTTGTTACACTTATGTTTCTTATCTGAATTTCTTACCCTTTTATGCTCTAGTTACTTCTGAGACCTCAACCTATGTTCTTGGTTTTGAATCAATATGTATTGATTAATGCATTCCTTGTTTTGTGGTTTAGTTTGCCGCAAAGCATCTACATACTGCAATCTGATTAGCTCTGTTATTGTAAATGAATGCTTCTCTCTGACACGCTGTTATTCTTGTTGCCCTTTTGCCCCCCTCTCAGGCTGCCAACTACCTGAACATCAAGGGGCTGCTGGACCTAACCTGTCAGACTGTTGCCGACATGATCAAGGGCAAGACCCCGGAGGAGATCCGCAAGACCTTCAACATCAAGAACGACTTTACGCCCGAGGAGGAGGAGGAGATCCGCAGGGAGAACCAGTGGGCCTTTGAGTAGAGGAGCATCTAGGCGATGCCACCGCCGAGCTGAAAGAACAACGCTTAGTATTCGTCATGTCTGTATTTCAGCGCTCTTCTTTATGTCTGTCGTAATGGGTTGTAATTATCCTGGAGTCTATGAGGTGGTGTCGGTGAACATCTTTGGTCAGTGGTTATGTTTGCGAGAACAAGAAAAACCTATCGTGGTCTGTGGTCATCGCTTGTCAAACTGAATCTTAATCGTCAAGTGGATGCTTTGCTTGGTTACCATCTTCCTGTTCTGATTGTTGCTGTGTTATTTGAGCTTCTTTGTTGAAGCTTAATGTGTTCTCTTCATCTGGATGCTGGTTCTTTAAGATTGGAAACATTTGCAGATTTCTGTTGAGCTAGATTGGCTCTCTTGCAGATTCTGTTTGGTTATATATTTCTGTTGTGCCTGAGAGCAAATAAATTTTTCTGGGCCTCTGATTTCTGAAGATATAGATGATAAGGAAGTGTCTCATTCAGAGGGTGAGGGGCCTGGAGCCACTCATGATCTTGTGGTCTTATCCACCAACTGGCCACAGGCTTGCCTTCCAAAATAGCAGAAAATCCTGGCGCCTCATGTTTGCTTCTCAACCTGATAAGAAAAGCACTACATGTAGCTTGTCACCACAACTTGCATCTAGCTTCTTGTTTCTCCTCCTTGCAGCTGCTCCCCCCTGCTCCAGCCATGGCGAAGCCGATATCGATAGAGGTGTGGAACCCCAGCGGCAAGTACCGCGTGGTGAGCACCAAGTCCATGCCCGGCACCCGCTGGATCAAGCTCCTCACTGACAACGACTGCCGCCTCGAGGTGCCCTGCTCTGTTTCTTTGTTGTTCCTTGCTCTGTTTCATTGCTGTTGCTTGCTCTGTTTGATTGCTATGATGATAACAGATGCTGAATTTTCTTACATGTTGAGCGCGCAGATATGCACGGAGAAGAAGACCATCCTCTCTGTCGACGACATACTGGCACTCATCGGTGATCACTGCCATGGTGTCATCGGCCAGGCAAGCAACCCCAGCTTGTTATTCCTTTCCTTTATGAATTTTCTTGTCGTGGGTTAGGTTACTGTCCTAAAAAGTGTAGTTAAAGTTTCCTAAAAACTGTGGTTATGGTCAAATAAAGTTTGTTATCCTTTTAACAACGCTCTTCTTTATGTCTTGTTTCAAGTATTCAATTAGTTATCAATCTGGATGATGACTTGTGTGGCACAAATTGGCTGCAGCTAACAGAGGACTGGGGGGAAGTGCTCTTCTCTGCGCTCAAGCGTGCCGGCGGGACAGCCTTCAGCAACATGGCCGTCGGTTACAACAACGTTGATGTCGATGCTGCCAACAGGAATGGCATCGCCATCGGCAACACGCCTGTATGTAACACATGGAATTTATTTGACTGACAAGTGCCTTTGATATGATGAATATTGCTCTGAAGTCTGAATCTCGTGATTGCCATGATGAATGGGTGTATGCAGGGTGTTCTTACTGAGACGACGGCGGAGCTGGCGGCGTCGCTGTCGGTGGCGGCTGCCCGGAGGATCGTTGAGGCCGACCAATTTATGAGGGCTGGTCTCTACGACGGATGGCTCCCGCACTTGTGAGTGCTAGACTGCTGTACTATTAATCCGGCTTGATTTATGAGCAGCATATATACATCTATACGAATCTATTTAAGATATGCGGATTGAATGAGATAATGAATGCAGGTTTGTTGGGAACTTGCTCAAGGGGCAGACTGTTGGAGTGATCGGAGCTGGCCGCATCGGCTCAGCTTATGCAAGGATGATGGTACCACTTTATACATCCTCCATATATAAATCTCATCTCAAACTAACCTGTTGAGTATGTATGAGCAATGTAAAACCGACTTCAATTTTGTTTGTGCTAGATTGAGGGGTTCAAGATGAACTTGATCTACTTCGACCTGTACCAGTCCACACGGCTCGAGAAATTCGTCACAGGTAAATTTTATCGATCTGCTAGTAGCTTTATTTGTTCTTGTGTCAGCTATTTATGCATTTGATGTGGATTTAATACATGTGTAATAATAATGTTTATATGATGCAGCCTATGGCCAGTTCCTGAAAGCCAATGGTGAGCAGCCTGTGACATGGAAGAGGGCCTCCAGCATGGAGGAAGTTCTCAGGGAGGCCGATGTGGTCAGTTAATTAGATACAATATGCACTGGGGCATTGCAATTTTCAAAATACAGATAAAAATATTTACATTTGAGATAACTGAACTTTGTTTCTGTTGATGGCAACAGATAAGCCTGCACCCAGTGCTGGACAAGACGACGTACCACCTGATAAACCCTGAGCGGCTGGCGATGATGAAGAAGGAGGCAGTGCTGGTGAACGCGAGCCGTGGCCCGGTGATCGACGAGGTTGCACTGGTGGAGCACCTGAGGGCGAATCCCATGTTCCGTGTTGGCCTCGATGTTTTTGAGGATGAGCCTTACATGAAGCCAGGGCTGGCTGAGATGAAGAATGCCGTCGTCGTGCCTCACATCGCATCTGCATCGAAGGTACGAACTTGTATGATTTGTCGATATATGAACTGGATTCAACTGAAGTGAAGTAATGGATTTGTACATCCATGCCATTGGAATTTCCATGCATCATCTGATGGATTCCACTGTTTGTTTGGTTGACTCCGTGTGCTCAGTGGACGCGTGAAGGGATGGCGACGCTCGCTGCTCTGAACGTGCTTGTGAGTTTCCTTGGATGATGATTGCTTAATCAATCAAGTAGTCCTTATGTTTATTATTGCTAAATTAGTAGGGAGTAGTTGATCACTGATCTGAACCTGATGGAGCAAGTGTTGGGTTAAAACTGACAGGGTAAGATCAAGGGGTACCCGGTGTGGGGGAACCCGAACGCGGTGGAGTCCTTCCTCGACGAGAAGGCGGCGCCGCCCCCTGCCTGCCCAAGCATCGTTAACGCCAAGCAACTCGGTAACTGATATATACATGTCTCTTGCAGTACCCGCCTAGCTCTCTGATCTTAGTGAGCTAAAGACATGTTCTAGCTTGTATTGACTATTGATTGGTGATGTTGGTTGCAGGCCTGCCATCTTCCAAGCTTTAGGCAGAGGCAGAGATGGATGAATCACTGCTACTACTACTACTTGCTAAGATGCTATGCATATATAGCTCCTTCCCAGTATATATGTATGAATGCCCTCATCCTCATGGAGTAGCAGTACTGAATGAATGAATGAGTATATATATCAAGCAAGAGATTTTTGATCAGTTATGCATTTATTATATGTTTCCCTGCCCTGCCCTGACCTTCCCTGCATTACTTATACCCACTGCTTGCTACTCCCTCCGTTTCATAATGTAGTGCCTATAGATTTTTGGAAAAGTCAAAACTTACAAATTTTGACCAAGTTTATGGAGAAAAACATTTACATTTAGAATGCCAAACATATATTATTAGATTCATCTTAAGATGTATTTTCATATTTTATATATTTGACATTGTATATATAAATAGTCTTCTCTATAAACTTGGTCAAAGTTTGTAAAGTTTGACTTTATAAAAAATCTATAGGCACTACATTATGGAACGGAAGGAGTACTAAATTAAGCTTGGCAAATTATGTTGTGATGTATGCTAGATATTATATATGCTGTGATGTATGATAGATATATTATGCTCCAAGGGAATTACACCAGTACTGCATTAGCATCTGCCTGGCTGCCAAAGACTAAGATAAAGATAGCTTTCTTGTTTGTTTGTCTTGATATATTTGTGGACCTTCATTTGTTCTTTTTTTTTGGGTCTCACTTTTTCTTCTCTTTTTTGAATTCACAAACATTGTTCAATTTTTGAACATTTTTTAAATTCATAAACATTTTCCAAATTCGTGAATATTTTTTGAATTAATAAACTTTTTCTAAAACCTTTCTTTTCCACGGAGAACTTATTCTAAGCTTGTGGATACCAAATTTGCCACAGTTTTCAAATTTGTGAATATTTCCTAAATTCACGAATATTTCTGAACTTATGGATTATTTCTGACATTCAAGAACATTTTTTGAATTCGTGAACAGTTCAAAAAATTTGTGCTCACCTTTTCAATCTGTGTTCTTTTAAATTCATGAACATTTTTAAAAGGGCAGCCCGGTGCATGTAGCTCCCACTTGCGCAGGGTCGGGGAAAGGTCCGACCACTTTGGGTCTATAGTGCGCAGCCTTTCCCTACATTTCTGTAAGAGGCTGTTTCCAGGACTTAAACCCGTGACCTCATGGTCATGAAGAATTTGCCAATATTTTTAAAATCCAAAAACATTCTCAAATTAATAAATTTGTGAACCCTTTTCTAATTTGAGAATATTTCAAAAACTCACGAATATTTTTGTATTCATGCAGCAACAAACAACAACAACAAAGTGTTTAGTCCCAAATAAGTTGGAGTAGGCACCCTTGTCCGTGTGTAGTTCTTTGGTGATATTCTAGTCTTTTAGATCTCTCTTTACATACTTTGTCATGTTTATAAGTTAGGTCTACCGAACTCTCGAAAACCAAATTAATATTTTTATTTATAATTCTTTAAATTATCATTTTAATTTTACAAGCATTTCTAAAGACTATGGTTTAGATTTTTTTTTCATAATTTGATGTTTCATTTGAAAACTGTGAACTTATTGTCTTCCCCAATTTAGGTCTTGGGCGGTGTTGTGTGAATATGGGCTCGTCCTTTTATTTCGGCAACGAGAGCACATCTTCTCTTTTAACAACGCTTTGGGCTCCCAGAGCGATTTCCACGATTGACGATCCCCGGGGTGCTTTTACGTGTCCGTCATCAACACTCGCAGTTTTGGCCGATTCTCGCCCATTTCATAGACTATTACTCACTAATTTGGGGTCCCTGAGCGATTTCCATGATTAACGAACCCCGGGGTGCGTTTATGTATCATTCATCAATAATCCTTGGTTTGTCCGGTTCTAGGCTCTTTCATGGACTATTACTCACCGTTTTGGGGTCCCAAAGCGATTTTCATGGTTGTTGAACCCTAAGGTGTGCTTATGTGTTGGTTGTCAAGACTCGCAGTTTGGGCCGATTCTGGCCCGTTTCTTGGACTTTTACTCAGTTATGGGTCTTGAAGTGATTTCCGTGATTGACGAACCCCGGGGTGCGTTAACGTGTTAGTCATAAACACACACAATTTTGGCCGATTCTGGTCCGTTTCGTGCACTATTACTCACCGTTTTGGGGTCCCAAAGCGATTTCCACGATTGGTGATCCCGGGGGTGCGTTTACGTGTCCGTCATCAACACTCATAGTTTTGTCCCATTCTGACCCGTTTTGTCGACTATTACTCACCGTTTTGGGGTCCCAAAGCGATTTCTATAGTTGTTGAACCACAAGGTGTGCATACGTCTCGGTCATCAGCACTCGTAGTTTGGGCCGATTCTGGCCCGTTTCATGGACTATTACTCATTGTTTTGTGGTCCCGAAGTGATTTCCATGATTAATGAACCCTGGGGTGCGTTTAGGTGTCGGTTATCAACACTCACAGTTTTGGCCGATTCTGGACCGTCTCGTGGACTATTACTCACTGTTTTGGGGTCCCGGAGTGATTTCAATGACTAACAAACGCCGAGGTGTGTTTACGTATCGGCCACCAACACTCCTAGTTTTGGCCGATTCTGGCCCGTGTCGTGGACTATTACTCACTGTTTTGGGGTCCCGGATTGATTTCAACGATTAACAAACCCCGGGATGCGTTTACGTGTCGGTCATCAGCAATCGCAGTTTTTGTCGATTCTGAACCGTTTTGTGGACTATTACTCACCATTTTGGGGTCCTAAAGCGATTTCCATGGTTGTCGAACCGCAAGGTGTGCTTACGTGTTGGTCATCAAGACTCGCAGTTTGGGCCGATTCTGGCCCGTTTCATGGACTATTACTCGGTTTTGGGCCCCGAAGTGATTTCCACGATTGACGAATCCCGAGGTGCGTTAACATGTCGGTCATCAATGCTCATAGTGTCAGCTGATTCCGGTCTGTTTCATTGACTATTACTCTCCGTTTTCGGGTTCCAAAGCGATTTCCATGGTTGTTGAACCCTAGGGTGCGTTTACGTGTCCGTCATCAACTCTCACAGTTTTGTCCAACTCCGAGCCATTGCGTGGACTATTACTCACCGTTTTGGGGTCCCAAAGCGATTTCCATTGCTGTTGAACCCTAAGATGTGCTTACGTGTTGGTTGTCAAGACTCGCAGTTTGGGCCGATTCTGGCCCGTTTCTTGGACTTTTACTCAATTTTGGGTCTTGAAGTCATTTCCGTGATTGACGAACCACGGGGTGCGTTAACGTGTTAGTCATAAACACTCCCAATTTTGGCCGATTCTGGTCCGTTTCATGCAATATTACTCACCGTTTTGGGGTCCCAAAGCGATTTCCATGATTGACGATCCCCGGGTTGCGTTTACGTGTCCGTCGTCAACACTCACAGTTTTGTCCCATTCTGACCCGTTTTGTGGACTATTACTCACCGTTTTGGGGTCCCGAAGCAATTTCCATAGTTGTTGAACCCCAAGGTGCGCATACGTCTCGGTCATCAGCACTCGTAGTTTGGGCCGATTCTGGCCCGTTTAATGGACTATTACTTACTGTTTTGTGGTCCGAAATGATTTCCATGATTAACGAACCCTGGGGTGCGTTTAGGTGTCGGTTATCATCACTCACAATTTTGACCGATTCTGGATCGTCTCGTGGACTATTACTCACTGTTTTGGGGTCTCGTTGTGATTTCAATGACTAACAAACCCCGGGGTGTGTTTACGTATCGGCCACCAACACTCGTAGTTTTGGCCGATTCTGGCCCGTGTCGTGGACTATTACTCACTGTTTTGGGGTCCCGAAGTGATTTCAACGATTTGCAAACCCCGGGATGCGTTTACGTGTCGGTCATCAGCAATCGCGGTTTTTGTCGATTTTGAACCGTTTTGTGGTCTATTACTCACCGTTTTGGGGTCCTAAAGCGATTTCCATGGTTGTCGAACCGCAAGGTGTGCTTACGTGTTGGTCGTCAAGACTCGCAGTTCGGGCCGATTCTGGCCCGTTTCATCGACTATTACCCACTTTTGGGTCCCAAAGTGATTTCCGCGATTGATGAATCCCGGGTTGCGTTAACGTGTCGGTCATCAACACTCACTATTTTAGCTGATTCTGGTCCGTTTCTTTGACTATTACTCTCCGTTTTGGGGTTCCAAAGCGATTTCCATATGGTTGTTGAACCCCAGGGTGCGTTTACGTGTCCGTCGACAACACTCACCATTTTGTCCAATTCTGAGCCGTTGTGTGGACTATTACTCACCGTTTTGGGGTCCTGAAGCGATTTCCATTGCTGTTGAACCCCAAGGTGCGCATACATGTCGGTCATCAACACTCGCAGTTTGTGTCGATTCTGGACCGTTTCGTTGACTATTACTCACTGTTTTGGGGTCCCGGAGTGATTTCCACGATTAACGAACCCCGGGGTGCATTTTCATTTTGGTCATCAACACTCATAGTTTTGGCCGATTCTGGCCCGTTTCATGGACTATTACTCATCGTTTTGGGGTCCCGATGTGATTTCCACGATTAACGAACCCTAGAGTGCGTTTACCTGTCTGTCATAAACACTCACAGTTTTGGCCGATTCTGGCCCGTTCGTGGACTATTACTCATTGTTTTGGGGTCCCAGAGTGATTTCAATGACCAACGAACCCCGGGGTACGTTTACGTGTCTGTCATCAACACTCACAATTTTGGGCGATTCTGGACCATTTCGTGCACTATTACTCACCGTTTTGGGCTCCCAGAACGATTTCCACGACTGACGATCCCCGGAGTGCTTTTACGTGTCCGTCATCAACACTTGCAGTTTTGGCCAATTCTCGCCCATTTCATGGACTATTACTCACTAATTTGGGGTCCCTGAGCGATTTCCATGATAAACAAACCCCGGGGTGCGTTTATGTATCGTTCATCAATAATCCTAGGTTCGTCTGGTTCTAGGCTCTTTCATGGACTATTATTCACCGTTTTGGGGTCCCAAAGCGATTTTCATGGTTGTTGAACCCTAAGGTGTGCTTACGTGTTGGTCGTCAAGACTCGCAGTTTGGGCCGATTCTGGCCCGTTTCTTGGACTTTTACTCAGTTTTGGGTCTTGAAGTCATTTCCGTGATTGACGAACCACGGGGTGCATTAACGTGTTAGTCATAAACACTCACAATTTTGGCCGATTCTGGTCCGTTTCCTGCACTATTACTCACCGTTTTGGGGTCCCAAAGCGATTTCCATGATTGACGATCCCCGGGTTGCGTTTACGTGTCCGTCGTCAACACTCACAGTTTTGTCCCATTCTGACCCGTTTTGTGGACTATTACTCACCGTTTTGGGGTCCCAAAGCGATTTCCATAGTTGTTGAACCCCAAGGTGCGCATACGTCTCGGTCATCAGCACTCGTAGTTTGGGCCGATTCTGGCCCGTTTCATGGACTATTACTTACTGTTTTGTGGTCCGAAGTGATTTCCATGATTAACGAACCCTGGGGTGCGTTTACGTGTCGGTTATCATCACTCACAGTTTTGGCCGATTCTGGACCATCTTGTGGACTATTACTCACCGTTTTGGGGTCTCGGAGTGATTTCAATGACTAACAAACCCCGGGGTGTGTTTACGTATTGGCCACCAACACTCGTAGTTTTGGCCGATTTTGGCCCGTGTCGTGGACTATTACTCACTATTTTGGGGTCCCGAAGTGATTTCAGCGATTAACAAACCCCGGGATGCGTTTACGTGTCGGTCATCAGTAATCGCGGTTTTTGTCGATTCTGAACCGTTTTGTGGACTATTACTCACCGTTTTGGGGTCCTACAGCGATTTCCATGGTTGTCGAACCGCAAGGTGTGCTTACGTGTTGGTCGTCAAGACTCGCAGTTCGGGCCGATTCTGGCCCGTTTCATGGACTATTAACCAGTTTTGGGTCCCAAAGTGATTTCCGCGATTGACGAATCCCGGGTTGCGTTAACGTGTTGGTCATCAACACTCACAATTTTAGCTGATTCTGGTCCGTTTCTTTGACTATTACTCTCCGTTTTGGGGTTCCAAAGCGATTTCCATATGGTTGTTGAACCCCAGGGTGCGTTTACGTGTCCGTCGTCAACACTCACCATTTTGTCCAATTCTGAGCCGTTGTGTGGACTATTACTCACCGTTTTGGGGTCCTGAAGCGATTTCCATTGCTGTTGAACCCCAAGGTGCGCATACATGTCGGTCATCAACACTCGCAGTTTGTGTCGATTTTGGACCGTTTCGTTGACTATCACTCACTGTTTTGGGGTCCCGGAGTGATTTCCACGATTAACGAACCCCGGGGTGCATTTTCATTTTGGTCATCAACACTCATAGTTTTGGCCGATTCTGGCCCGTTTCATGGACTATTACTCATCGTTTTGGGGTCCCGATGTGATTTCCACGATTAACGAAGCCTAGAGTGCGTTTACCTGTCTGTCATAAACACTCACAGTTTTGGCCGATTCTGGCCCGTTCGTGGACTATTACTCATTGTTTTGGGGTCCCAGAGTGATTTCAATGACCAACGAACCCCGGGGTGCGTTTACGTGTCTATCATCAACACTCACAATTTTGGGCGATTCTGGACCATTTCGTGCACTATTACTCACCGTTTTGGGCTCCCAGAATGATTTCCACGATTGACAATCCCCGGGGTGCTTTGACGTGTCCGTCATCAACACTTGCAGTTTTGGCCAATTCTCGCCCATTTCATGGACTATTACTCACTAATTTGGGGTCCCTGAGCGATTTCCATGATAAACAAACCCCGGGGTGCGTTTATGTATCGTTCATCAATAATCCTAGGTTCGTCTGGTTCTAGGCTCTTTCATGGACTATTATTCACCGTTTTGGGGTCCCAAAGCGATTTTCATGGTTGTTGAACCCTAAGGTGTGCTGACGTGTTGGTCGTCAAGACTCGCAGTTTGGGCCGATTTTGGCCCGTTTCTTGGACTTTTACTCAGTTTTGGGTCTTGAAGTCATTTCCGTGATTGACGAACCACGGGGTGCATTAACGTGTTAGTCATAAACACTCACAATTTTGGCCGATTCTGGTCCGTTCTTGCACTATTACTCACCGTTTGGGGTCCCAAAGCGATTTCCATGATTGACGATCCCCGGGTTGCGTTTACGTGTCCATCGTCAACACTCACAGTTTTGTCCCATTCTGACCCGTTTTGTGGACTATTACTCACTGTTTTGGGGTCCCGAAGCGATTTCCCTAGTTGTTGAACCCCAAGGTGCGCATATGTCTCGGTCATCAGCACTCGTAGTTTGGGCCGATTCTGGCCCGTTTCATGGACTATTACTTACTGTTTTGTGGTCCGAAGTGATTTCCATGATTAACGAACCCTGGGGTGCGTTTACGTGTCGGTTATCATCACTCATAGTTTTGGCCGATTCTGGACTGTCTCGTGGACTATTACTCACTGTTTTGGGGTCTCGGAGTGATTTCAATGACTAACAAACCCCGGGGTGTGTTTACGTATCGGCCACCAACACTCGTAGTTTTGGCCGATTTTGGCCCGTGTCGTGGACTATTACTCACTGTTTTGGGGTCCCGAAGTGATTTCAACGATTAACAAACCCCGGGATGAGTTTACGTGTCGGTCATTAGCAATCGCGGTTTTTGTCGATTCTGAACCGTTTTGTGGTCTATTACTCACCGTTTTGGGGTCCTAAAGCGATTTCCATGGTTGTCGAACCGCAAGGTGTGCTGACGTGTTGGTCGTCAAGACTCGCAGTTCGGGCCGATTCTGGCCCGTTTCATGGACTATTAACCAGTTTTGGGTTCCAAAGTGATTTCCGCGATTGACGAATCCCGGGTTGCGTTAACGTGTTGGTCATCAACACTAACAATTTTAGCTGATTCTGGTCCGTTTCTTTGACTATTACTCTCCGTTTTGGGGTTCCAAAGCGATTTCCATATGATTGTTGAACCCTAGGGTGCGTTTACGTGTCCGTCGTCAACACTCACCATTTTGTCCAATTCTGAGCCGTTGTGTGGACTATTACTCACCGTTTTGGGGTCCCGAAGCGATTTCCATTGCTGTTGAACCCCAAGGTGCGCATACATGTCGGTCATCAACACTCGCAGTTTGTGTCAATTCTGGCCCGTTTCGTTGACTATTACTCACTGTTTTGGGGTCCCGGAGTGATTTCCACGATTAACGAACCCCGGGGTGCACTTACATTTTGGTCATCAACACTCATATTTTTGGCCGATTCTGGCCCGTTTCATGGACTATTACTCATCGTTTTGGGGTCCCGATGTGATTTCCACGATTAACGAACCCTAGAGTGCGTTTACCTGTCGGTCATAAACACTCACAGTTTTGGCCGATTCTGGCCCGTTCGTGGACTATTACTCATTGTTTTGGGGTCCCTGAGTGATTTCAATGACCAACGAACCCCGGGGTGCGTTTACGTGTCTGTCCTCAACACTCACAATTTTGGGCGATTCTGGTCCATTTCGTGCACTATTACTCACCGTTTTGGGCTCCCAGAGCGATTTCTACGATTGACGATCCCCGGGGTGCTTTTACGTGTCCGTCATCAACACTTGCAGTTTTGGCCAATTCTCGCCCATTTCATGGACAATTACTCACTAATTTGGGGTCCCTGAGCGATTTCCATGATTAACAAACCCCGGCTTGCGTTTATGTATCGTTCATCAATAATCCTAGGTTCGTCTGGTTCTAGGCTCTTTCATGGACTATTATTCACCGTTTTGGGGTCCCAAAGCGATTTTCATGATTGTTAAACCCTAAGGTGTGCTTACGTGTTGGTCGTCAAGACTCACAGTTTGGGCCGATTCTGGCCCGTTTCTTCGACTTTTACTCAGATTTGGGTCTTGAAGTCATTTCCGTGATTGACGAACCACGGGGTGCGTTAACGTGTTAGTCATAAACACTCTCAATTTTGGCCGATTCTGGTCTGTTTCGTGCACTATTACTCACCGTTTTGAGGTCCCAAAGCGATTTCCATGATTGACGATCCCCGGGTTGCGTTTACGTGTCCGTCGTCAACACTCACAGTTTTGTCCCATTCAAACCCGTTTTGTGGACTATTACTCACCGTTTTGGGGTCCCGATGCGATTTCCGTAGTTGTTGAACCCCAAGATGCGCATACGTCTCGGTCATCAGCACTCTTAGTTTGGGCCGATTCTGGCCCGTTTCATGGACTATTACTTACTGTTTTGTGGTCCGAAGTGATTTCCATGATTAACGAACCCTGGGGTGCGTTTACGTGTCGGTTATCATCACTCACAGTTTTGGCCGATTCTGGACCGTCTCGTGGACTATTACTCACTGTTGTGGGGTCTCGGAGTGATTTCAATGACTAACAAACCCCAGGGTGTGTTTACGTATCGGCCACCAACACTCGTAGTTTTGGCCGATTCTGGCCCGTGTCGTGGACTATTACTCACTGTTTTGGGGTCCCGAAGTGATTTCAACGAAACAAACCCCGGGATGCGTTTACGTGTCGGTCATCAGCAATCGCGGTTTTTGTCGATTCTGAACCGTTTTGTGGTCTATTACTCACCGTTTTAGGGTCCTAAAGCGATTTCCATGGTTGTCGAACCGCAAGGTGTGCTTACGTGTTGGTCGTCAAGACTCGCAGTTCGGGCCGATTCTGGCCCGTTTCATGGACTATTACCCAGTTTTGGGTCCCAAAGTGATTTCCGCGATTGACGAATCCCGGGTTGCGTTAACGTGTTGGTCATCAACACTCACAATTTTAGCTGATTCTGGTCCGTTTCTTTGACTATTACTCTCCGTTTTGGGGCTCCAAAGCGATATCCATATGGTTGTTGAACCCCAGGGTGCGTTTACGTGTTCGTCGTCAACACTCACCATTTTGTCCAATTCTGAGCCGTTGTGTGGACTATTACTCACCGTTTTGGGGTCCTGAAGCGATTTCCATTGCTGTTGAACCCCAAGGTGCGCATACATGTCGGTCATAAACACTCGCAGTTTGTGTCGATTCTGGACCGTTTCGTTGACTATTACTCACTGTTTTGGGGTCCCGGAGTGATTTCCACGATTAACGAACCCCGGGGTGCATTTTCATTTTGGTCATCAACACTCATAGTTTTGGCCGATTCTGGCCCGTATCATGGACTATTACTCATCGTTTTGGGGTCCCGATGTGATTTCCACGATTAACGAACCCTAGAGTGCGTTTACCTGTCGGTCATAAACACTCACAGTTTTGGCCGATTCTGGCCCGTTCGTGGACTATTACTCATTGTTTTGGGGTCCCTGAGTGATTTCAATGACCAACGAACCCCGGGGTGCGTTTACGTGTCTGTCATCAACACTCACAATTTTGGGCGATTCTGGACCATTTCGTGCACTATTACTCACCGTTTTGGGCTCCCAGAGCGATTTCCACGATTGACGATCCCCGGGGTGCTTTTACGTGTCCGTCATCAACACTTGCAGTTTTGGCCAATACTCGCCCATTTCATGGACTATTACTCACTAATTTGGGGTCCCTTAGCGATTTCCATGATTAACAAACCCTGGGGTCCGTTTATGTATCGTTCATCAATAATCCTAGGTTCGTCTGGTTCTAGGCTCTTTCATGGACTATTATTCACCGTTTTGGGGTCCCAAAGCGATTTTCATGGTTGTTGAACCCTAAGGTGTGCTTACGTGTTGGTCGTCAAGACTCGCAGTTTGGGCTGATTCTGGCCCGTTTCTTGGACTTTTACTCAGTTTTGGGTCTTGAATTCATTTCCGTGATTGACGAACCATGGGGTGCGTTAACGTGTTAGTCATAAACACTCACAATTTTGGCCGATTCTGGTCCGTTTCGTGCACTATTACTCACCGTTTTGGGGTCCCAAAGCGATTTCCATGATTGACGATCCCCGGGTTGCGTTTACGTGTCCGTCGTCAACACTCACAGTTTTGTCCCATTCTGACCCGTTTTGTGGACTATTACTCACCGTTTTGGGATCCCGAAGCGATTTCCATAGTTGTTGAACCCCAAGGTGCGCATACGTCTCGGTCATCAGCACTCGTAGTTTGGGCCGATTCTGGCCCGTTTCATGGACTATTACTTACTGTTTTGTGGTCCGAAGTGATTTCTATGATTAACAAACCCTGGGGTGCGTTTACGTGTCGGTTATCATCACTCACAGTTTTGGCCGATTCTGGACCGTCTCGTGGACTATTACTCACTGTTTTGGGGTCTCGGAGTGATTTCAACGATTAACAAACCACGGGATGCGTTTACGTATCGGCCACCAACACTCGTAGTTTTGCCCGATTCTGGCCCGTGTCGTGGACTATTACTCACCGTTTTGGGGTCCTAAAGCGATTTCCATGGTTGTCGAACCGCAAGGTGTGCTTACGTGTTGGTCATCAAGACTCGCAGTTCGGGCAGATTCTGGCCCGTTTCATGGACTACTACCCAGTTTTGGGTCCCAAAGTGATTTCCGCAATTGATGAATCCCGGGTTGCGTTAACGTGTTGGTCATCAACACTCACAATTTTAGTTGATTCTTGTACGTTTCTTTGACTATAACTCTCCGTTTTGGGGTTCCAAAGCGATTTCCATATGGTTGTTGAACCCCAGGGTGCGTTTACGTGTCCGTCGTCAACACTCACCATTTTGTCCAATTCTGAGCCGTTGTGTGGACTATTACTCACCATTTTGGGGTCCCGAAGCGATTTCCATTGCTGTTGAACCCCAAGATGCGCATACATGTCGGTCATCAACATTCGCAGTTTGTGTCGATTCTGGCCCGTTTCGTTGACTATTACTCACTGTTTTGGGGTCCCGGAGTGATTTCCACGATTAACTAACCCCGGGGTGTTTACATTTTGGTCATCAACACTCATAGTTTTGGCCGATTCTGGCCCGTTTCATGGACTATTACTCATCGTTTTGGGATCCCGATGTGATTTCCTCGATTAACGAACCCTAGAGTGCGTTTACCTGTCAGTCATAAACACTCACAGTTTTGGCCGATTCTGGCCCGTTCGTGGACTATTACTCATTGTTTTGTGGTCCCGGAGTGATTTCAATGACCAACGAACCCCGGGGTGCGTTTACGTGTCTGTCATCAACACTCACAATTTTGGGCGATTCTGGTCCATTTCGTGCACTATTACTTACCGTTTTGGGCTCCCAGAGCGATTTCCACGATTGACGATCCCCGGGGTGCTTTTACGTGTCCGTCATCAACACTTGTAGTTTTGGCCAATTCTCGCCCATTTCATGGACAATTACTCACTAATTTGGGGTCCCTCAGCGATTTCCATGATTAACGAACCCCGGCTTGCGTTTATGTATCGTTCATCAATAATCCTAGGTTCGTCTGGTTCTAGGCTCTTTCATGGACTATTATTCACCGTTTTGGGGTCCCAAAGCGATTTTCATGGTTGTTGAACCCTAAGGTGTGCTTACGTGTTGGTCGTCAAACTCGCAGTTTGGGCCGATTCTGGCCCGTTTCTTGGACTTTTACTCAGTTTTGGGTCTTGAAGTCATTTCCGTGATTGACGAACCACGGGGTGCATTAACGTGTTAGTCATAAACACTCACAATTTTGGCCGATTCTGGTCCATTTCATGCACTATTACTCACCGTTTTGGGGTCCCAAAGAGATTTCCATGATTGACGATCCCCGGGTTGCGTTTACGTGTCCGTCGTCAACACTCACAGTTTTGTCCCATTCTGACCCGTTTTGTGGACTATTACTCACCGTTTTGGGGTCCCGAAGCGATTTCCATAGTTGTTGAACCCCAAGGTGCACATACGTCTCGGTCATCAGCACTTGTAGTTTGGGCCGATTCTGGCCCGTTTCATGGACTATTACTTACTGTTTTGTGGTCCGAAGTGACTTCCATGATTAACGAACCCTGGGGTGCGTTTACGTGTCGGTTATCATCACTCACAGTTTTGGCCGATTCTGGACCGTCTCGTGGACTATTACTCACTGTTTTGGGGTCTCGGAGTGATTTCAATGACTAACAAACCCCGGGGTGTGTTTACGTATCGGCCACCAATACTCCTAGTTTTGGCCGATTCTGGCCCGTGTCGTGGACTATTACTCACTGTTTTGGGGTCCCGAAGTGATTTCAACGATTAACAAACCCTGGGATGCGTTTACGTGTCGGTCATCAGCAATCATAGTTTTTGTCGATTCTGAACCGTTTTGTGGTCTATTACTCACCGTTTTGGGGTCCTAAAGCGATTTCCATGGTTGTCGAACCGCAAGGTGTGCTTACGTGTTGGTCGTCAAGACTCGCAGTTCGGGCCGATTCTGGCCCGTTTCATGGACTATTACCCAGTTTTGGGTCCCAAAGTGATTTCCGCGATTGACGAATCCCGGGTTGCGTTAACGTGTCGGTCATCAACACTCACAATTTTAGCTGATTCTGGTCCGTTTCTTTGACTATTACTCTCCGTTTTGGGGTTCCAAAGCGATTTCCATATGGTTGTTAAACCCCAGGGTGCGTTTACGTGTCCGTCGTCAGCACTCACCATTTTGTCCAATTCTGAGCCGTTGTGTGGACTATTACTCACTGTTTTGGGGTCCCGAAGCGATTTCCATTGCTGTTAAACCCCAAGGTGCGCATGCATGTCGGTCATCAACACTCGAAGTTTGTGTCGATTCTGGCCCGTTTCGTTGACTATTACTCACAGTTTTGGGGTCCCGGAGTGATTTCCACGATTAACGAACCCCGGGGTGCATTTACATTTTGGTCATCAACACTCATAGTTTTGGCCGATTCTGGCCCGCTTCATGGACTATTACTCATCGTTTTGGGGTCCCGATGTGATTTCCACGATTAACGAACCGTAGAGTGCGTTTACCTGTCGGTCATAAACACGCATAGTTTTGGCCGATTCTGGCCCGTTCGTGGACTATTACTCATTGTTTTGGGGTCCCGGAGTGATTTCAATGACCAATGAACCCCGGGGTGCATTTACGTGTCTGTCATCAACACTCACAATTTTGGGCGATTCTGGTCCATTTCGTGCACTATTACTCACCGTTTTGGGCTCCCAGAGCGATTTCCACGATTGACGATCCCCGGGGTGCTTTTACGTGTCCGTCATCAACACTTGCAGTTTTGGCCAATACTCGCCCATTTCATGGACTATTACTCACTAATTTGGGGTCCCTGAGCGATTTCCATGATTAACGAACCCCGGGGTGCGTTTATGTATCGTTCATCAATAATCCTAGGTTCGTCTAGTTCTAGCCTCTTTCATGGACTATTATTCACCGTTTTGGGGTCCCAAAGCGATTTTCATGGTTGTTGAACACTAAGGTGTGCTTACGTGTTGGTCGTCAATACTCGCAGTTTTGGCCGATTTTGGCCCGTTTCTTGGACTTTTACTCAGTTTTGGATCTTGAAGTCATTTCCGTGATTGACGAACCACGGGGTGCGTTAACGTGTTAGTCATAAACACTCACAATTTTGGCCGATTCTGGTCCGTTTCGTGCACTATTACTCACCGTTTTGGGGTCCCAAAGCGATTTCCACGATTGGTGATCCCGGGGGTGCATTTACGTGTCCGTCATCAACACTCACAGTTTTGTCCCATTCTGACCCGTTTTGTGGACTATTACTCACCGTTTTGGGGTCCCGAAGCGATTTCTATAGTTGTTGAACCACAAGGTGTGCATACGTCTCGGTCATCAGCACTCGTAGTTTGGGCCGATTCTGGCCCGTTTCATGGACTATTGCTCACTGTTTTGTGGTCCCAAAGTGATTTCCACGATTAATGATCCCCGGGTGCGTTTACGTGTCGGTTACCAACACTCATAGTTTTGGCCGATTCTGGACCGTCTCGTGGACTATTACTCACTGTTTTGGGGTCCCGGAGTGATTTCAATGACTAACAAACCCCGGGGTGTGTTTACGTATCGGTCACCAACACTCGTAGGTTAGGCCGATTCTGGAGCGTGTCGTGGATTATTACTCACTGTTTTGGGGTCCCGGAGTGATTTCAATGATTAACGAACCCCGGGATGCGTTTACGTGTCCGTCATCAGCAATCGCGGTTTTTGTCGATTGTGAACCCTTTTGTGGACTATTACTCACCGTTTTGGGGTCCTAAAGCGATTTCCATGGTTGTCGAACCGCAAGGTGTGCTTACGTGTTGGTCGTCAAGACTCGCAGTTTGGGCCGATTCTGCCCCGTTTCATGGACTATTACTCAGTTTTGTGTCTCGAAGTGATTTCCACGATTGACGAATCCCGGGGCGCATTAACGTGTCGTTCATCAACACTTACAATTTTAACTGATTCTGGTCGTTTCTTTGACTATTACTCTTCGTTTTGGGGTTCCAAAGCGATTTCCATGGTTGTTGAACCCCAGGGTGCGTTTACGTGTCCCTCGTCAACACTCACAGTTTTGTCCAATTCTGACCCGTTGCGTGGACTATTCCTCACCGTTTTGTGGTCCCGAAGCAATTTCTGTTGCTGTTGAACCCCAAGGTGCGCATACATGTCGGTCATCAACACTCGCAGTTTGTGTCGATTCTGGCCCGTTTCGTTGACTATTACTCACTGTTTTGGGGTTTCGGAGTGATTTCCACGATTAACGAACCCCGGGGTGCATTTACGTGTCGGTCATCAACACTCACAGTATTGGCCGATTCTGGCCCGTTTCATGGACTATTACTCATTGTTTTGGGGTCCCGGTGTGATTTCAATGACCAATGAACCCCGAGGTGCGTTTACATGTCGGTCATCAACACTCACAATTTTGGGCGATTCTGGTCCATTTCATGCACTATTACCCACGGTTTTGGGCTCCCAGAGCGATTTCCACGATTGACGATCCCCGGGGTGCTTTTACGTGTCCGTCATCAACACTCGTAGTTTTGGCCGATTCTCGCCCATTTCATAGACTATTACTCACTAATTTGTGGTCCCTGAGCGATTTCCATGATTAACGAACCCCGGGGTGCCTTTATATATCGTTCATCGATAATCCTTGGTTTGTCCGGTTCTAGGCTCTTTCATGGACTATTACTCGCCTTTTTGGGGTCCCAAAGTGATTTTCATGGTTGTTGAACCCTAAGGTGTGCTTATGTGTTGGTTGTCAAGACTCGCAGTTTGGGCCGATTCTGGCCCGTTTCTTGGACTTTTACTCAATTTTGGGTCTTGAAGTGATTTCCGTGATTGACGAACCCCGGGGTGCGTTAACGTGTTAGTCATAAACACACACAATTTTGGCCGATTCTGGTCCAATTCGTGCACTATTACTCACCGTTTTGGGGTCCCAAAGCTATTTCCACGATTGACGATCCCCGGGTTGCGTTTACGTGTCTGTCGTCAACACTCACAGTTTTGTCCTATTCTGACCCGTTTTGTCGACTATTACTCACCGTTTTGGGGTCCCGAAGCGATTTCCATAGTTTTTCACCCCAAGGTGCGCATACGTCTCGGTCATCAGTACTCGTAGTTTGGGCCGATTCTGGCCCGTTTCATGGACTATTACTCATTGTTTTGTGGTCCCGAAGTGATTTCCACGATTAATGAACCCTGGGGTGCGTTTAGGTGTCGGTTATGAACAACACTCACAGTTTTGGCCGATTCTGGACCGTCTCGTGGACTATTACTAACTGTGTTGGGGTCCCGGAGTGATTTCAATGACTAACAAACGCCGGGGTGTGTTTACGTATCGGCCACCAACACTCATAGTTTTGGCCGATTCTGGCCCGTGTCGTGGACTATTACTCACTGTTTTGGGGTCCCGGAGTGATTTCAACGATTAACAAACCCCGGGACGCATTTACGTGTCGGTCATCAGCAATCGCGGTTTTTGTCGATTCTGAACCATTTTGTGGACTATTACTCACCATTTTGGGGTCCTAAAGCGATTTCCATGGTTGTCGAACAACAAGGTGTGCTTACGTGTTGGTCATCAAGACTCGCAGTTTGGGCCAATTCTGGCCCGTTTCGTGGACTATTACTCAGTTTTGGGCCCTGAAGTGATTTCCACGATTGACGAATCCCGAGGTGCGTTAACATGTCGGTCATCAATGCTCATAGTGTCAGCTGATTCCGGTCTGTTTCATTGACTATTACTCTCCGTTTTCGGGTTCCAAAGCGATTTCCATGGCTGTTGAACCCTAGGGTGCGTTTACGTGTCCGTTGTCAACACTCATAGTTTTGTCCAACTATGAGCCATTGCATGGACTATTACTCACCGTTTTGGGGTCCCAAAGCGATTTCCATTGCTGTTGAACCCTAAGGTGTGCTTACGTGTTGGTTGTCAAGACTCGCAGTTTGGGCCGATTCTGGCCCGTTTCTTGGACTTTTACTCAATTTTGGGTCTTGAAGTCATTTCCGTGATTGACGAACCCCGGGGTGCGTTAACGTGTTAGTCATAAACACTCACAATTTTGGCCGATTCTGGTCCGGTTCATGCACTATTACTCACCGTTTTGGGGTCCCAAAGCGATTTCCATGATTGACGATCCCGGGTTGCGTTTACGTGTCCGTCGTCAACACTCACAGTTTTGTCCCATTCTGACCCGTTTTGTGGACTATTACTCACCATTTTGGGGTCCCGAAGCGATTTCCATAGTTGTTGAACCCCAAGGTGCGCATACGTCTCGGTCATCAGCACTCGTAGTTTGGGCCGATTCTGGCCCGTTTCATGGACTATTACTTAATGTTTTGTGGTCCGAAGTGATTTCCATGATTAACGAACCCTGGGGTGCGTTTACGTGTCGGTTATCATCACTCACAGTTTTGGCCGATTCTGGACCGTCTCGTGGACTATTACTCACTGTTTTGGGGTCTCGGAGTGATTTCAATGACTAACAAACCCCGGGGTGTGTTTACGTATCGGCCACCAACACTCGTAGTTTTGGCCGATTCTGGCCCGTGTCGTGGACTATTACTCACTGTTTTGGAGTCCCGAAGTGATTTCAACGATTAACAAACCCCGGGATGCGTTTACGTGTCGGTCATCAGCAATCGCGGTTTTTGTCGATCTGAACCGTTTTGTGGCCTATTACTCACCGTTTTGGGGTCCTAATACGATTTCCATGGTTGTCGAACCGCAAGGTGTGCTTACGTGTTGGTCATCAAGACTCGCAGTTCGGGCCGATTCTGGCCTGTTTCATGGACTATTACCTAGTTTTGGGTCCCAAAGTGATTTCCGCAATTGACGAATCCCGGGTTGCGTTAACGTGTCGGTCATCAACACTCACAATTTTAGCTGATTCTGGTCCATTTCTTTGACTATTACTCTCCGTTTTGGGGTTCCAAAGCGATTTCCATATGGTTGTTGAACCCCAGGGTGCGTTTACGTGTCCGTCGTCAACACTCACCATTTTGTCCAATTCTGAGCCGTTGTGTGGACTATTACTCACCGTTTTGGGGTCCCGAAGCGATTTCCATTGCTGTTGAACCCCAAGGTGCGCATACATGTCGGTCATCAACACTCGCAGTTTGTGTCGATTCTGGCCCGTTTCGTTGACTACTACTCACTGTTTTGGGGTCCCGGAGTGATTTCCACGATTAACGAACCCCGGGGTGCATTTACATTTTGGTCATCAACACTCATAGTTTTGGCCGATTCTGGCCCGTTTCATGGACTATTACTCATCGTTTTGGGGTCCCGATGTGATTTCCACGATTAACGAACCCTAGAGTGCATTTACCTGTCGGTCATAAACACTCACAATTTTGGCCGATTCTGCCCCGTTCGTGGACTATTACTCATTGTTTTGGGGTCCCGGAGTGATTTCAATGACCAACGAACCCCGGGGTGCGTTTACGTGTCTGTCATCAACACTCACAATTTTGGGCGATTCTGGTCCATTTCGTGCACTATTACTCACCGTTTTGGGCTCCCAGAGCGATTTCCACGATTGACGATCCCCGGGGTGCTTTTACGTGTCCGTCATCAACACTTGCAGTTTTGGCCAGTTCTCGCCTATTTCATGGACTATTACTCACTAATTTGGGGTCCATGAGTGATTTCCATGATTAACGAACCCCGGGGTGCGTTTATGTATCGTTCATCAATAATCCTAGGTTCGTCTGGTTCTAGGCTCTTTCATGGACTATTACTCACCGTTTTGGGGTCCAAAGCGATTTTCATGGTTGTTGAACCCTAAGGTGTGCTTACGTGTTGGTCGTCAAGACTCGCAGTTTGGGCCGATTCTGACCCGTTTCTTGGACTTTTACTCAGTTTTGGGTCTTGAAGTCATTTCCATGATTGACGAACCACGGGGTGCGTTAACGTGTTAGTCATAAACACTCACAATTTTGGCCAATTCTGGTCCGTTTCGTGCACTATTACTCACCTTTTTGGGGTCCCAAAGCGATTTCTACGATTGACGATCCCCGGGATGCGTTTACGTGTCCGTCGTCAACACTCACAGTTTTGTCCCATTCTGACCCGTTTGGTGGACTATTACTCACCGTTTTGGGGTCCCGAAGCGATTCCCATAGTTGTTGAACCCCAAGGTGCGCATACGTCTCGGTCATCAGCACTCATAGTTTGGGCCGATTCTGGCCCGTTTCATGGACTATTACTCATTGTTTTGTGGTCCCGAAGTGATTTCCACGATTACCGAATCCCGGGGTGCATTTAGGTGTCGGTTATCAACACTCATAGTTTTGGCCGATTCTGGACCGTCTCGTGGACTATTACTCACTGTTTTGGGGTCCCAGAGTGATTTCAATGACTAACAAACCCCAGGGTGTGTTTACATATCGGTCGCCAACACTCGCAGTTTTGGCCGATTCTAGCCCATGTCGTGGACTATTACTCACTGTTTTGGGGTCCCGGAGTGATTTCAACGATTAACAAACCCCGGCGTGCGTTTACATGTCGGTCATCAGCAATCGCGGTTTTTGTTTATTCTGAACCGTTTTGTGGACTATTACTCACCGTTTTGGGGTCCTAAAGCGACTTCCATGGTTGTCGAACCGAAAGTGTGCTTACGTGTTGATCGTCAAGACTCGCAGTTTGGGCCGATTCTGACCCGTTTCTTGGACTTTTACTCAGTTTTGGGTCTTGAAGTCATTTCCATGATTGACGAACCACGGGGTGCGTTAACGTGTTAGTCATAAACACTCACAATTTTGGCCAATTCTGGTCCGTTTCGTGCACTATTACTCACCTTTTTGGGGTCCCAAAGCGATTTCTACGATTGACGATCCCCGGGATGCGTTTACGTGTCCGTCGTCAACACTCACAGTTTTGTCCCATTCTGACCCGTTTGGTGGACTATTACTCACCGTTTTGGGGTCCCGAAGCGATTCCCATAGTTGTTGAACCCCAAGGTGCGCATACGTCTCGGTCATCAGCACTCATAGTTTGGGCCGATTCTGGCCCGTTTCATGGACTATTACTCATTGTTTTGTGGTCCCGAAGTGATTTCCACGATTACCGAATCCCGGGGTGCATTTAGGTGTCGGTTATCAACACTCATAGTTTTGGCCGATTCTGGACCGTCTCGTGGACTATTACTCACTGTTTTGGGGTCCCAGAGTGATTTCAATGACTAACAAACCCCAGGGTGTGTTTATGTATCGGTCGCCAACACTCGCAGTTTTGGCCGATTCTAGCCCATGTCGTGGACTATTACTCACTGTTTTGGGGTCCCGGAGTGATTTCAACGATTAACAAACCCCGGCGTGCGTTTACATGTCGGTCATCAGCAATCGCGGTTTTTGTTTATTCTGAACCGTTTTGTGGACTATTACTCACCGTTTTGGGGTCCTAAAGCGACTTCCATGGTTGTCGAACCGAAAGTGTGATTACGTGTTGATCGTCAAGACTCGCAGTTTTGGCCGATTCTGGCCCGTTTCATGGACTATTACTCAGTTTTGGGTCCCGAAGTGATTTCCGCGATTGACGAATCCCGGGATGCGTTAACATGTCGGTCATCAATGCTCATAGTGTCAGCTGATTCCAGTCTGTTTCGTTGACTATTACTCTCTGTTTTGGGGTTCCAAAGCGATTTCCTTGGTTGTTGAACCCTAGGGTGCGTTTATGTGTCCATCGTCAACACTCACAGTTTAAGTGTGAAAATGCGCTATTTTTGCAAACACCCCCGCACCTTGTGCGTGGGGGCAGAAGCCGAAGACTGCCATCTTTAAGGTTATACACACGTATACATAAACGGCCGCATAGGAGATATTTTAATACTTGGAACGCACAAGTATAAAAAGCGATTACATCATAACCATTGTTTTACAAAATAAAACGTTCATTTGAACGTGACATTTTTCGAGCACTGCGACTCTATTACACGAGCACCACGCATAACTTCACCAACATAGTGCTCGGCGGGTAACCGGCTTTCGTCTGAACCCTGGATTGCAATAGCGGTGGCATCCTTCTCTGTCCAATGTGTCTTCACACGGGCAAGGGCCATCCGCGCACCCTCTATGCAGGACGACCGCTTCATCTCCTTGATATGCGGCACCGCCCCAAGGAACTCCTGCAATAAGCCAAAATAGCTCGTCGGCTTCGGCCTCTCCGGCCAGACATGAGTCACGATATCCGTCATGGCAAGTCCGGAGAACCTATTCAGCTCAACCCATTCGGACAACCGATCGGTCAGCGGAAGTGAATGATCCGGACTATGGAATTGAGACCAAAATAGCTCTTCCGTCTTGTGATCCTTCTGACTTCGGAAGTGCACAACGGCGTCCTCCGCACTCGCCGCTAAGTCCATATACAGATCCTCCGGACCCCACAGCTGGCCAAGCTGGGCATACTTTGGATCCGTAAACCTGCGGCGTAGTAGAAAAGGCTTGCCAGCCACAATGTCTCTGGCCTGACGCAGCTCCTCCTTCATAGCCCGCATTGCAGAACGGGCATCCTTGGCTTCGGCGGTGGCCTTCCCCAGGTCTTCTCGCTCCGATAGGCGCACCTTTTCAAGAGCCTCATTGCGGTCGGTAGCATCCTTCAATTTAACGGCCAATTCGGCCATCTCTTCCCTGCTTCGGCAGTGTGCAGCCCTTTTGGCTTCTAACTCCTCGGCTGCCCTCGAGGCAGCTGCATCACTCCTTCTGGCTTGCTCCTTGGCTTGAGCAAGTTCTGCCCGAAGGCTCTCCACAGCAGCAGCACCATCTGCGTCAAGCATAAATATTGTAAGAGGTGGGCTTTAACTCCCTTAATAGGTGGCTGCGGAGAATCAATTTACCTTGCGACTCGTCAAGTCGTTTGTTGACTAGCGCGATGTCTGCATCCGCCACATCGAGTTGCGGCATTACTTCGGCAACTCCATCAGTCCGGCTAGCCCCCGGACTATCTGCCACCTGCATAGGAAAGTCGACACTCAATACCTGCGATTTTGATCCTCGGCACGCTGTCGCTTTCGACAACCTACCGAGTCTCAAGGGCTACTATCTATACAGGGCGCACTTTCATGTGCAAAACTGTCATAAAGGCGCGTCGTTTTTACGTACCTCAAAACCCGCCAGCAAACTCCTGACAGCATTATGCAATCCGTTTTCGGCGGACGAAATCCTTCCAATCACCGTACTCATCAATGCACGGTGATCTTCTGAGATGGACGCCCTCTCAAGCAGATCCTTCAGCTCCCCCGGCCGAACACTAGTCGGCGCCGAACTCTTCGGCTCTGCCGGGCTTGGGGATACCCTCCGTGATGACACTTCAGGCTCGTCCGCCCTATCTGACGGCGCAGCAGACGGAGGCGTCTCGCTCTCCATCATCTCCGGACAAAGATCCCCCAAAGACGAGCTCATCTGAGAAGGTTGCAGGTCCGAACTACAAGGTTAAAATTTCGGTTATCCTCAGAAGCACAAATAGGGATGTTTCTTATTAACAAACTCCCCCTTTTTTACTCACGGCTCGCTGCAGGGCTGATTCTTTAGAGAAGACTATGCGGCCGGGGCCTCCCCGGACGCAGGACCCTCTGGTGAAGATTTCTTGCCCCGCTTAGGGGCTTTGGCCTCCGGGTCTTTGGAGGCGGTCCTCTTCTCCCCGGGAGGGAGGGATTCTCGATCCCCCCTTCTTCAAGCGCCCCCTTGGGCGAGGCGGTAGCTCCTCTGTTTTCCCCTTCGCCTTCTTCTGAAGGCGCAACCTCGAACATTCTGACCAGCACGGGCTCCGACACGGTCTCTGGGAGGGGGGCCGGACACCGTATCAGCTTTGCTTGCGCTATCCACTCTTGTTGAAGGATAACGGGTTAAAAGGCGAATTGTAGAAAGGCAAACAAATGGTATGTCCGAACACTGAGCTACTTACTTCAGTATCCGGGCGATTGCAGCTTAGGCCGGCATCCTTGGTCAATTCTGGACACACCTCCTGTGATCCGAAGAACAACTTGTACATCTCCATGGGTGTCGTACCCATGAAGTGTTGGAGAATCCGTGGTCCCTCCGGATTGAACTCCCATAGCCGGAGAGGACGGCGTTTGCAGGGCAGGAGACGCCTAATTAGCATAACCTGCACCACCACGACCAGATCGATCTCCCTCGCTTGGAGGTCTCAAATCCGGCCCTGCAATAGGGGCACGTCTTTTGACGGCCCCCAATTGAGCCCTTGGTTGACCCACGACATCAACTATCGTGGAGGTCCCGAGCGGAATGGAGGTGGCGGCTTCTGCCTGCTGCCCTTTGGAGCGGTGATATAGAACCACTCCTACTGCCACAAGCCGAGCTCCTCTTGGAAGGAGCCCTCGGGCCACGGGGCATCGGCCCTCCTGCTTACGGCCGCCCCGCCGCACTCTGCTTGACGCCCCCCGATCATCTTCGGCTCCACATTGAAGGTTTTCAGCCACAGGCCGAAGTGGGGGGTGATGCGGAGGAAGGCTTCGCAGACGATGATGAATGCGGAGATATGGAGGATGGACTCCGGAGCCAAGTCGTGGAATTCCAACCCATAGTAAAACATGAGCCCTCTCACAAAAGGATCCGCCGGGAAGCCTAAACCCCGACGGAGGTGGGATACAAAGACGACATACTCACCGGGCTCGGGGGTGGGGATGGCCTGCCCTTCGGCGGGCAACCTGTGCGAAATCTCGTAGGACAGGTACTTGGCTTCTCGCAGCTTTAGCACGTCCTCCTCCGTAACGGAGGAGGGCATCCACCGGCCCTGAAGGTCGGAGCCGGACATTGTTGAAGGTCCGAAGTGCTCGAATCTGGGGCTCTGGGTGTTGGAACTTGGAGCAAGGAGAAGATTTGGTGGAAGATTGAAGAAAAGGAACGAGCCTTGGTCCTGTTATAAAGAGGGAGAATACCAAGAGCCGTCTCCGTGACCGTTCGGGACTCGCCTTTGATAGAGGAGGCGTGGCGATGGGCGCGGTTGGTTTACCCACGTCCGTATTGATGAGAATCCCGGAATAAGGGGAACATGATCTCTGCTTCGACAAGATGTGCCAAGGAAACCGCTTCGCTAAACGCGCTGAGGCGGTATAATAAAAAACAATTCAAGTAAAGGCTTGGTAGTGGTGTGACGTCATGCCGCAAAATACGTCAGCAGATTGAACTTGTGTATATATTATTCTCTCTACGGTGGAACGTGGAATTTATTTTGCAGAGCCGGACACTATCCTGGTGTTCACAATCTTCTCTGGATTATTCAAAGGAGGAACCCGCCTTGCAATGCCGAACATTATGCGCGCCGGACTCATCGTCATTGAAGCGAGGTTCAGGGGCTACTGAGGGAGTCCTGGACTAGGGGGTGTCCGGACAGCCGGACTATCATCGTCCACCAGACTCCAAGACTACAAAGATACAAGATTGAAGACACCGTCCCGTGTCCGGATGGGACTTTCCTTGGCGTGGAAGGCAAGCTTGGCGATACGGATATGTAGATCTCCTACCATTGTAACCGACTCTGTGTAACCCTAGCCCTCTCCGGTGTCTATATAAACCGGAGGGCTTTAGTCCGTAGGACACAACATCCATTACAACAATCATACCATAGGCCAGCTTCTAGGGTTTAGCCTCCTTGATCTCGTGGTAGATCCACTCTTGTAATACACATCATCAATATTAATCAAGCAGGACGTAGGGTTTTACCTCCATCAAGAGGGCCCGAACCTGGGTAAAACATCGTGTCCCTTGTCTCCTGTTACCCTCCGCCTAGACGCACAGTTCAGGACCTATCGTGGATTTGTCACGGCAGATGTCCTAGTGAAAGGACTTAGTCGTGGAGCCATCGCTACGGGTTTACTTGAAGGGGTTAAAGCGGACACAAAGACACGAGGGTTTTATACTAGTTCGGCCCCTTCGATGAAGGTAAAAGCCTACGTCTAGTTGTGATGGAATTGATGTGGTCTCGATGGCTAGGGAGCAAACAAGCTTCGCCTAGGCTTGAGTTATGGTTGTCTGTCTTGAACCGCCGCCGGGTCGCCCCCTTATATACACGGGTGACTCCCGTCGATCCATAGAGTCCCAACCGGTTCATATTCGTATCCCGGTTGGTATCTCTCTATTCCTAACTTACAATACAAGTTATA
Organism: Triticum dicoccoides; assembly: GCF_002162155.2. Taxonomy (NCBI): domain Eukaryota; kingdom Viridiplantae; phylum Streptophyta; class Magnoliopsida; order Poales; family Poaceae; genus Triticum; species Triticum dicoccoides. The sequence continues at coordinate 44,677 of NW_021262412.1, forward strand.
CATCAGGCCGGTTTACGGCTACAGGTTCTGAACCGACTACAGGCCTTGGGCCTTCATCTGCTTATACCACTAATGAAGTTAACCCGGCCCAAGTAGGCCGGTTTACGCCTAGTGGTAATATCCCCAACATTAGGCCCCAGATTGATTTGAACTGGTTCATGTCAATCCTTCACAAAATCTTGTGTCTTGGACATCTTCTGGTAATTGGTAAACCGCCATGTCGTCATCATTTCTGGTTGCTGTAAACCGGCATGACGTCATCATGAGCTTTATCCTTTATAACGCCCACCTTTAATAATAGCTCCTGGATCCGCGCGCTTGACCTAGCTCTATCGCCTTATAAATAAGACCGAAGGGTCATTTCTTTTCCTTTCCCTTTGTCCCTTCTTCTTCGTCTTCCTCGCGTCACCAGCCTTGGAGCTCCGCCACCGCCGTCGACCTCTGCCTCATCTTGGGCCGCTGCATCAACCTGAACGTACCAGAGCATTGCGGTATCTTTCCGCTTCTTCTCCGTTTCCGGTAAGCTTTCCCTTCTTCTTGACCTAGATCTGTTCTTAGGGTTCCATGTTCATGCTGTGTTCGTCGCCTGCTCATACTTGTTCTCTGGCTCTTGAATGAATCTGTGAAACCTTGCTGTGTTTAGTAGTAATCTCTAATCATCCGCCTGTAATTTTTCATCTAAGTCCATAGATCTCGCGCACATACCCGCTCAATGGTTCGCTTCCGTTCTGCCTTACTCTTCGGAATATTTTCTGTTTTTGTGAGCTCGCTGTAGATCCGCGGCTGTAACAAGATCTTGTGAAACTTGTTTCTGCATACCCAGTTGTCCATATCTTCAATTGCTTCCGATGCTTAGGTTAGGCGGTTTAACTTACCATAGAAAAAAGTTACTAAACCGGTATATACCATTAGTCCCTTGGTTGAACCGCCAGAATCCATACGATGCCGCATTGTAGAAGACCGGTTTATAAGTATTGCCTCCGGTTTATCGTAGTTTAGATCAACACCTTCTTTTATCCAGCATATTCTTGAACCGGATCACTTATTTCTTGTAGATCTCGCCATGGCCAAACAAGTATATGAGTGCAATTGGGTTCCCTCTCGCGTCACAGAATCTCAGTTGGATGACCTAGTCCTGATCGGCGCTTTAGACAATAAAGATATGGTCCACTGGAGGGTTCCTGGAAATGAATGTCCTCCCACACCTCAGGAGGGAGAGGTTGTGGTCTTTGCAGATCACTTGGCCCGGGGCTTCAAACCGCCTGGCTCAAAATTTTACCGGGATGTGCTAGCCAACTTTCAGCTCCGTCCACAGGATATTGGCCCCAATTCTGTTACCAATCTATGTCACTTTCAAGTACTTTCTGAGGTATACCTTCAAGAGGAGCCTTCGGTCGAGTTGTTTAGAGACCTCTTCCATTTAAACCGTCGCACTGAATTTACCGACGGTCCCAATACTGAATTGGGCGGTATGGCCATTCAGAAGAGGAAGGAGATCACTTATCCCCACGTCAAACTCCATACTCACCCAAAGGAGTGGAATGCAACTTGGTTTTATTGCAAAGATACCTCTCCTGAGAATGAAAATCACTTGCCCGGCTTCCGTCCGGAAAGGCTCAACAACACTCACCGTTTTCCACAAAGACTAAACGCCAAGGAGAGAATTAAATATGCTCTGCAACTGTCCAAGCTCCGAGCCTTTATGGCCAACGGTTTAACGGGAATAGACCTTGCACGCTGCTGGATATCATGGAGCATACTGCCTCTGAGCCGGCGTCCCGGTTTGATGTGCAAGTATACTGGTAGCGTCGATGACCCACTCCGACACACTAAAATCCAACTCTCCGATGATGAAGTCACCGATTCTGTAAAGAAGATGTTGAATGAACCGGAGCACCTCTATGCTCAAACCGGTCTGCTTCCTTACTGCACCACCAACAAACCGCCAGCGGTAAGATTTTAGTTGCTCTATTGTTGAACCTGTTGCTGCTTTATCTGTCTGACATTTAACTACTGCTGATCCAGGGTGATAATCCGTTTTGGAGCAAGAAGCTTCCACAAGATAAAACGGAGAAGGCAGGGCGGTCAACCCGGCCCAAGACCAAGGTTATCAAGAAACCAGCTCACAAGAGAAAAACCACCGCTTCATCTGATCCAGCTATTGATGATGATGTGGGTAATCCGGACCTTGAGGTAGAACTTGATTCACTTGGCTTACTTTTTACACGCCTTATTGATGATGATGCTTGTCAGGACGACGCCGAAACCAGCAATGCAGATTTTGCTGAGGTAATTATTCTCTCTTCCGATTCAGAAATCTTGCCTTTGCCAAAATTTCGCCAGGCAAACCGGAAAGTTAAATTTTCTCATCCTCTTGCTTATTTGGATCCCAAATTTCTTATGAAGACTCAGCAACATGAAGCTCGCCGCACAACCCGGCACAGTGGCCAGGTAGTTACCTCTGCCAGTTTACCAAACAGCCCGGTTCGAAAACGCCGCTCCGAGGTCTCCGACCTTTTTATTGATTTAAATCCTAAAGCGGGTTTCTTCCGTCAACCTCTTAATCCATCCGACTCCGATTATCAGGTCACTTCTCATTCATCTTCTGGTGAATCGTCGGCCACTCAGCTGCCACCGTTGAAAATAGTTCTTGGGTAAGCTAAACTGAACATATGCTTCCAGTATACTGTGTAATGGCTTATGCTTTTCCTTGACTCTTTGTTTTTCTTTCAGGGCCAAACCGAAACCAAGCAAGAAGGCCCGCTTGGATAAAGCGGCTGAAGAAGATGTAGCCCCAGAACATGACAAAGCGACAGATCTTGAAGAGTTTGCTCCTGAAGATATTCCCAATGATCCTCCTTTGCAAGACGATGCAATTCCCGAAGAGAGGCATATTAACATAACACTTCAGTCTCTGCTGATCCGCCAGCCAGCTCCGTCCAGATTGAGAAATCCCACAGTCCTGCTGACAAACCGGCCGCACCAACACAAACCGGCGAGTCCAAAGATGATGATGTTGTGATTACCGGTGTAGGCCTATTTGAACCCGGGAATCCTGTCACCTTAACCAAGCACACCATAAAAGAAGATTTTTCCGCTCTGAACAAAGGAAAATGGGATGTTGAACTGGAGACATATGCTGCTCTGAGTGCCCAAGATCTTCATTCCGGCTATTTAAACCGGCTTTATACTAGCCGTGACTGTGAAGCTGGTCTGGTGAAGATGATGAGGGATAAATTTGAGGTAACTTACTTTTTTACATACTGCCATTGTGTCAATCCTCCTAGCCCCCAAGGGTCGGTTTGTAACCTTCGTCAAACCGGGACTTGAATACGATCCTCAATACTTTGAAATCCATCAATATAGCCCCCAAGGGCCGGTTTAACTTAGCATAATTAAACCGGGGCTTCGATAGAAATCTATCCTTAGAACATAATTTGATCAAATAGCCATTAGCCCCCAAGTGCCAAGTTGAATACCTGTATTGAGCTTGGGACTTTGTAATCTAGTAATATATGAAAATTGAAGGTGCATTCGCCCCCAAGTATCAGGCGTATAACTTTGTTATGTGGTTGATACTTCAAGTTCTTGGACCGCTTGTGTAAAGCTAAACACTGTCTGTATGCAGGCTGAGGTGAGAATCAAGGAGGACCGTATTGCCGATTTGCAGGAGGCCTTGAAAACCGAACAGGCTGAAACAGACAAGGCAAAGGAAGAATTAACCAGCGCCTTGAGCACCGCTGAACAGGTGAAGGAGGGCTTCAAGAAAGAGCGGGCTGATTGGGCCACTGAGAAGGCCGCTTTAACCAAAAGAGCGGAAAATGCTGAAGCTGCCCTTAAACCGGTGGTGGATGAACTTACGGCCGTAAAGTGGCAAATACACTCCATCACCGCTGCAATCTTTGGTAAGCTCCTTTTAACTTCTGTGATAATTTTAACCTGCTGTAATGTAAATCCGGTTTGTGACCGTCCCTATATTGTTGTAGGCACACGCATCGGGCACTTAGGAAATGATGTGCGGAAGAAACTGAAGGCTGCCTACACCTTAGTGGAACAATTATATACCGGAGCCCAGCGGATTATCACCACAGCCTCTCATAACAACCCGGCACCTTCTTTAATCCAGGACACTCTTAACAGGTTGTCGATGCTTCTGGCCCGGATTGAGGAGCTAAAAAAATCCGCTGCTCGAACCGGAGCTATTAACGCCTTGATCCAGGCAAAGGCATGGGTGCCAGATTTTGATCCTGTGGAAGCAGCTCAAGGCTATCCCAGCCTGAAGGAGGATGGCTCCGAATTTAACGAAGATGATCTGAGGGTAATAAACCATGCAGTGCGGCCTCTGGCTTGTCAATTAGCTGAAGAGGCCGACTTGACGCATTATCAAGCACAATACAACAATCAGAACAAGCGTGTGCCTGCCCCAACTCTTGAAGCGGAGAATCTGATTCCTCCAATCCGTAAGCATACTTACGCTCCTGATATTGAACCGTCTTCCCTGATCCATGAAGAGGCTGTTTTCCAAGCTTTAATGGGAATCGACTGGACCACTGTTGATTTCCAGCCAATGGGTAGAGACGAGTAAGCTGAAGCGGCGGATGATGAGGAGCAGACTTGAACCGGAAGCCGGTTTGGATAGCTGTCTTTGGCATCTTTCAAAAAGAACAATGATCTTATTTGGGCACCGTGCTGCCTTGTAATAGGATAGTTAATACTTCTGCCTTGAATATGCCTTCGTGCATAAGTACTGAAGCTTTTGTTCGAAAAACTTCAATTCATATTTCCTGCAATCAGAAAAATTTGAACTTCGGTGGCGGTTATACCGCCAGCCGGTTTATGATCTTGATATGTGTATCAGTAATGTAACAAATAGGTGATACAAAATACCTGCCATGTTTGGGCATGAAGCTGGCTTAGCCAAGCTTGAAGCGGAGGTTGTATAAACCATTACCGTCAATAAGGGGGGAGAAAACAGCTCCCGTATAAACCGTACTGAATCAACACAAGCCCCCTTGTTGCTCCATGATGTTAACAGGAGAAGGTAAACCGGGCATACTTCTCCGGATTAAAGGGGAATCAAATCCATCGGCTGAACCGGAAAAAAGGTGTTTGTTGACATAAAAGAAATCCAACAAAAACAAAGAACAAACAAGCCATGAAAATAACATGGAAGCAAAGGCAATGATAAAAACCGTTTGCAAAAATATGCTATACTGAGCTGATCAGATGGTGTTACCATGGTCGGACAGGACCAAGCCCCCAATAGGAGTGACAATGATTCAAGTCAGCCAGGTCCCCAAATGATTCGTGGCATATATGCCAAATCAAGAGGCATGGCAATGGTTCGGGTTCGACCAAGCCCCCAAGTGATTTTGTGGCCTTAGGCCGATCAAGAGGCGTGACTGGTTCAGACTTGACCATGTCCCCAAGTGATCTGGTGGCTGTCGCCTATCAAAAGGTGTCACGTTGGTTCGGACACGACCAAGGCCCCAAGTGATATATAAAAAGCAAATGTCAAGGGGTAAACCGGAGGCCGCTTTAAAAACAAAGCCGCTCCATGTAACCACACATGATAAGAAAGACAGAGACTCCGCTTTAGCTGAGGCTCCGGTTTTATTATATCAAAGATAATATATACACTGTCATGATATGTACATAGATAGAGCCGATGGCTCAAGTGTAGTAAGGCCGAAGATGAGCTATGTTCCACGGCCTGTTGGTCTCCTCCTCTGATGTACGTGAGTCTTGATGCTCTCGAATATCAATCAGATAGTACGACCCGTTGTGCAGATTCTTGCTGACCACGAAAGGTCCCTCCCAAGGTGGGGATAACTTGTGCATACCTGTCTGGTCTTGGATGAGTCGAAGCACCAAATCTCCTTCCTGAAAAGTTCTGGTTCTAACCCAGCGACTGTGATAGCGACGAAGATCTTGTTGGTAAATCGCCGAACGGGCAGCTGCTATATCACGCTCCTCGTCCAATAGGTCCAAAGCGTCTTCCCGTGCTGTCTCATTGTCCGCTTCAACATAAGCTGCCACACGAGGCGAATCATGCCGGATATCACTAGGGAGAACTGCCTCTGCTCCGTAGACCATGAAAAATGGTGTGTATCCTGTGGATCGGTTTGCCGTAGTATTGATACTCCATAGCACAGATGGTAGCTCTTCAACCCAACATCCTGGTGTTCTTTGCAATGGGACCATAAGACGGGGTTTGATGCCTCGCAAGATCTCCTTATTAGCTCGTTCTGCCTGTCCATTGGACTGGGGGTGCGCCACTGACGACACGTCAAGTCGGATGTGCTCACGTTCACAGAACTCCTTCATAGCGCCCTTGGACAAATTGGTACCATTGTCAGTAATGATACTGTGTGGAAAGCCAAACCGGAAAATCACCTTTTTGATGAACTGCACCGCTGTTGCTGCATCACACTTGCTGACAGGCTCCGCTTCAACCCACTTGGTAAATTTGTCAACTGCCACCAAAAGGTGGGTTTTCTTATCTTTGGATCTTTTAAAAGGTCCGACCATATCCAGCCCCCAAGTTGCAAACGGCCATGTTATTGGGATCATCCTCAATTCTTGAGCCGGCACATGAGCACGCCTTGAAAATTTCTGACATCCATCACACCGTTTAACTAAGTCCTCCGCATCAGCATGCGCTGTCAACCAGTGAAACCCGTGATGAAACGCCTTTGCCACCAGAGACTTTGAACCGGTGTGGTGTCCACAATCCCCTTCATGGATTTCTCTTAAGATTTCACAGCCTTCCTCAGGAGAAACACAACGTTGAAATGCCCCTGATACACTGCAATGATGCAATTCACCATTGACAATCGTCATAGACTTGGATCGCCGGACTATCTGCCTGGCTAAAATCTCATCCTCTGGTAACTTCCCCCGGTTCATGTACATAAGATAAGGAACTGTCCAATCAGGAATAGCATGCAGTGCTGCCACCAATTGAGCCTCCGGATCAGGAATAGCCAAATCCTCTTCACCTGGGAGCTGGACTGATGGGTTGTGCAACACGTCTAGAAAGACATTAGGCGGGACCGGTTTGCACTGAGAACCCAACCGGCTTAAAGCGTCCGCCGCTTCATTCTTCCGACGGTCCACATGATCCACTTGATAACCCTTGAAGCAACCCGCAATATTATCCACTTCCCGACGATATGCAGCCATGGGCGGGTCCTTAGAATCCCAAGTGCCAGACACCTGTTGAGCCACATGGTCCGAGTCACCGAAGCACTTAACCCGGCTTAAGTTCATCTCTTTAGCCATCCGGAGACCATGGAGCAAGGCTTCATACTCAGCTGCATTATTAGTGCAAGGGAACATTAAGCGGAGAACATAACAAAACTTATCACCTCGTGGGGAAGTTAATACGACTCCAGCCCCCGAGCGTTCCAGTTGCCTGGATCCATCAAAATGAATAGTCCAATATGTGTGATCCGGCTTCTCCTCTGGTGCTTGTAACTCCGTCCAGTCATTGATGAAATCAACAAGTGCTTGAGACTTCACCGCCGTCCGAGGTACATACTTCAGTCCGTCTGGCCCAAGTTCTATAGCCCACTTGGCAATCCGGCCAGTCGCCTCCCGGTTCTGTATGATATCACCCAAGGGGGCTGAACTGACCGCTGTGATGGGGTGCCCTTGAAAATACTGCTTCAACTTCCGGCTGGCCATGAAGACACCATAGGCCAGCTTCTGCCAATGCGGATACCTTTGCTTGGATTCAATAAGCACCTCGCTGATATAATAAACCGGCCGCTGAACCGGATATTCCTTGCCTGCCTCCTTGCGTTCCACCACAATAGCCACGCTAACTGCCCGAGCATTGGCTGCCACGTATAATAATAGTGGCTCCTTGTCAACCGGAGCTGCAAGAATAGGCGGATTGGCTAGTTGCCGCTTCAAGTCCTCAAATGCTTCATCAGCAGCCGGACTCTAGACGAAATTGTCTGTCTTCCTCAGCAATTGGTACGAAGGGATGACCTTCTCTCCGAGGCGGCTGATAAACCGGCTCAGTGCGGCAATTGTGCCCGCCAAACGCTGAACATCGTTGATACACTTCGGTTTAGCCAGGGAGGTAATAGCCGTAATCTTCTCCGGATTAGCCTCAATTCCTCTGTTAGACACCAGGAAGCCCAATAACTTGCCTGTCGGAACACCAAAGACACACTTGGCCGGATTAAGCATCATCTTGTAAACGCGCAAGTTGTCAAACGTTTCCTTCAAATCATCCACCAGCGTCTCCTTCTGCCTTGACTTTACTACAATATCATCCACATAGGCGTGCACATTGCGGCCGATCTGTTTATGCAGGCAATTCTGTACACACCGTTGATAGGTGGCTTGGGCACTCTTGAGCCCGAAGGGCATAGATACATAGCAGAAGGCTCCAAAGGGAGTAATAAACGCTGTCTTCTCCTGGTCTTTAACCTCCATTTTGATCTGATGATATCCAGAGTATGCATCAAAAAAACTCAAACGCTCACAACCCGCCGTGGCATCAATGATCTGGTCAATGCGGGGGAGGGCAAAAGGATCCGCTGGACAAGCCCTGTTAAGATCCGTGTAATCCACACACATGCGCCAAGTGCTGTTTTTCTTAAGAACCAGCACCGGATTAGCAAGCCACTCTGGATGGAACACCTCAATGATAAAACCAGCTGCTAAAAGCCTGGCCACTTCCTCTCTAATGGCTTTGCGCCTTTCTTCGTTAAACCGGCGGAGGAATTGTTTCACCGGTTTATACTTAGGATCCACATTAAGAGTGTGCTCAGTGAGTTCCCTCGGTACACCTGGCATGTCGGACGGTTTCCATGCAAAGATGTCCCGATTCTCACGGATGAACTCGATGAGCGCGCTTTCCTATTTGGGATCCAGGTTGGCACTGACAGTGAACTGCTTGGACGAATCGCCGGGCACGAAGTCAACAAGCTTGGTCTCAGCTGCCGATTTGAACTTCAGATCCGAATCATGCTCTGTAGTTGGCTTCTTCAAAGGGGTCATATCCGCCGGATCAACATTGTCCTTATAGTACTTCAGCTCCTCCGTGGCACAAACCGACTCTGCATAAGCCGCATCACCTTCTTCACATTCCAAAGCGACCCTACGGCTCCCATGAACTGTTATCGTCCCCTTGTAACCCGGCATCTTGAGCTGCAAGTAGATATAACAAGGCCGCGCCATGAACTTGGCATAAGCCGGCCACCCAAACAAGGCGTGATACGGGCTCCGGATCTTCACCACCTCAAAGGTTAGTTTTTTCAACCGGGAATCGTGCTCGTCCCCAAAAGCCACATCTAGGGCTATCTTACCAACAGGATATGCAGATTTGCCTGGTACTACACCATGGAACACCGTATTAGACGGTCTGAGATCCTTGTCTTTTAGACCCATGCGGCGGAATGTCTCATAGTATAGTATGTTAATACTGCTTCCTCCATCCATGAGTACCTTGGTGAACTTATAACCCCCCACCTGAGGGTCTACCACTAATGCTAGCTGGCCCGGATTATCAACCCGGGGCGGATGATCCTCTCTGCTCCACACGATAGGCTGCTCTGACCAGCGTAAGTAACGTGGTAAGGCCGGTTCAACAGAATTCACCGCTCGCTTGTGGAGTTTTCGGTCGCGCTTATCCAAGCTAGTTGTGAAGACAAGATATTGCCCATTGTTCAACTGCTTTGGCTAGCTCTGATAACCCGACTGCTGCTGCTGCTGCTGCTGGCCGTTCTGATTATTCTGGTTGTTGTGACCGCCCTGATTGAGACCTGAACCGGAAGCTCCATCGTGACCCAGTCCATGGAAACCGGATCCTGAATCGCCACCTGACCCGTGGTCATACCGGAAGGCATTAGAGTTTTTAAACTCCTGCATAATATAAAAATCCTTCCCAAGGTGGTTAGCCGGCGACTCCTTCGTCCCGTGCTTTGGGCAAGGCTGATTCAACAAATAATTCAAACGGCTTGCGTTAGGATTGGGAGCCCCATTACGATTTGCCGCTTTACCTCTGCGCCGCTGCCCCCTGTCCTGTGCATTAGTGTTGGCCACAAAGTCCATGCTGCCATCCGCCTTGCGCTTGCCTCCGTTTCCATGACCCGCCGGTTTGTACTGGTGCCCCTTGGAGTTGCTATTCTTCTTTCCCTTCCCTGCTTCATCATCATCAGTCTCGGGATCCTTGGTACTGTCCGAATCAGCATACTTCACTAAAGCGGCCATGAGAGTTCCCACGTCATTACAGAAACGCTTCATGCGTCCCAGTTTCAATTTTAAATGCTCGAACCGGCAGTTGCCTTCCAGGGTTAAGATCGCAGAGTCAGCATTGATCCTGTCAGACGAGTGCAAAACTTCCGAAACACGGCGCACCCAATGGGTCGTTGACTCTCCTTCCTCCTGGACACAAGCCGCCAGGTCTACTATGGACTTGGGCTGCTTACATGTATCCTTGAAATTCTGGATTAACCGGGCCCGCAACTGGGCCCATGAGCTGATAGAATTGGGTGGCAGGCTCTTCAACCAAGTACGAGCCATGCCTTCAAGCATCATAGTGAAGTATGTTGCACACGCGGTCTCATCCACATCTAGCATCTCCATGGCCATCTCATAACTTTCTACCCACGCTTCGGGAGATAAATCAGCGGTGTAATTCGGCACCTTACGCGGACCCTTGAAATCCTTGGGCAGGTGCACATTGCGTAAAGCGGGGATTAAACAAGGCACTCCCAAAGCGGATGCGACCCCTGGTCCGGCGAAGGTGGTAGGACGAACCGGCGTAAGTTGACCCACATCATTCTGTGCTGCTAACTCGGCCTCCCTTCGTGCTCGGGCCCGGTCCACCACATCCTGAGCATCGCGAACTCCACCTGCCGGGTTATTGCCACGGGCCGCTTCACGGCCTCGCACATTGCTCGATATGGCTGGTTCATCCATGCACCTGCTATAACTCCGGCTTGGACGGGGCGTGGAGTGAATCCGATCACGGCTGTACGAATATGCTTCCTGCTGAACCAGCGCGGTCCGGAGAAGCTCCTTAACCCGGCGCGTCTCTATCGCTTGCGGAGAATCCCCTTCGACCGGGATAGCCTCTAATTGCGCGGCGGCTGCAACAAGGTTGTCCATAGGATTCGAATAATGACCCGGAGGCGTCTGGACCGGCGGAGGAACCACAATGTTCTGTTGAGGAGGTTCCATCAGGCGAGGTTGGACCGTCGCTCCTGGCCCTGGTGCTTCGATCCGGTTTGCCTCCGGGTACTGCGGCGGATTACTGGGTCCAGCTCCTGGTGTGTGAAAGAGAGTTCGGGGGTCAAACCCTATCGGCAGGCGTGATCTGTGCTTCTGCTTCAAGACCTCCTGTCATGCGTTCTGGTCAAGCATGAGCTTGTAGGCCTGGGCATCCAAAGCGGCCCGTTCTACAGCCATCCTGTCTTTTTCTGCTATCAGATTCGCTTTTGCTTGCACGATCTGCTCTCTCACTTTTGCAATCTCTGCATCATGGGCCTCCTGATCCGCCGGATTGGCCTCTTCCATAAGCGCGGCTAGTGCATCAAATAGATCAGATAGAACTTGAACCGGAGAACAAGGCCTCCTGCCCCTGCTGCCGCTGCCGCTGCTGATCCGGAGAACATCGCCGCGGCGGTCGAAGAGTGATTCGCCGCCTGTGTGTCGGCCATGAATATTCCAACCCGGTTGACCTGGCCTGGGGGGTCCGGAATACTGTCGCCATCGGAACAGCCCCTAACTTGATCGTCTTGCAACTGGTATAGCGATTCGGTCTCTCCGGTCGAGGACTCGTCACCGGAATAGACGACGGTCTCGCTACCGTGTTCTGATTCATCCTCACGATCTCCTCCGTGGACGACTCCAACAAAGACACGCTTCACGGCCGGTTTAGCCTGGGTAGATCTCGCACGCTGAGCCGTCTCGACGAGGTCGGTGCAGATGTCCGGCTCAGGCCCAGGCTCACCGATCTTGCCGATGAAAACGTGTATGCCACCAAAGGGGACCCGGTAACCGTACTCGATCGAATCAGCCTCGGGACCCCATCCTGCATCGTCGATGTAGATCCTGCCGCGACGACTCTTGGTCATCCGGCCCACAACATAGCCTTCGAGTCCCTTGAGCTTGCCCTCCAAGATCGTCAAACCATCATGCGATAGCCCCACGATGGGTGCCAACTGTCGTGGATTTGTCACGGCAGATGTCCTAGTGAAAGGACTTAGTCGTGGAGCCATCGCTACGGGTTTACTTGAAGGGGTTAAAGCGGACACAAAGACAGGAGGGTTTTATACTAGTTCGGCCCCTTCGATGAAGGTAAAAGCCTACGTCTAGTTGTGATGGAATTGATGTGGTCTCGATGGCTAGGGAACAAACAAGCTTCGCCTAGGCTCGAGTTATGGTTGTCTGTCTTGAACCGCCGCCGGGTCGCCCCCTTATATACACGGGTGACGCCCGTCGATCCGTAGAGTCCCAACCGGTTCATATTCGTATCCCAGTTGGTATCTCTCTATTCCTAACTTACAATACAAGTTATACATCTGGCCAGTTTACGGCTACAGGTTCTGAACCGACTACAGGCCTTGGGCCTTCATCTGCTTATACTAATAATGAAGTTAACCAGGCCCAAGTAGGCCGGTTTACGCCTAGTGGTAATATCCCCAACAGGACCCCCTACCCGAGATCCGCCGGTTTTGACACCGACATCGGTCATCAACACTCGCAGTTTTGGCCGATTCTGGCACGTTTCGTGGACTATTACTGACTGTTTTGGGGTCCCAGAGTGATTTCCATGATTGACGAATCCCAAGGTGCGCGTACGTGTGGGTCATCAACACTCGCAGTTTTGGCCGATTCTGGCCCGTTTCATGGACTATTACTCACTGTTTTGGGGTCCCGGAGTGATTTCCATGATTGACGAACCCCAAGGTGCGCTTACGTGTCGGTCATCA
>NW_021262413.1:0-1097 GCF_002162155.2 Triticum dicoccoides
CTTATCTTTCAATACCGTGAAGGCTTCTTCCTGTGCGGTACCCCAAAGAAAAGGCACATCTTTCTTTGTAAGCTCATTGAGAGGTGCAGCAATGGTGCTGAAATCTCTCACAAAACGCCTATAGAATCCAGCGAGGCCAAGAAAACTCCTCACTTGTGTGACCGTTTTGGGCTGCGGCCAACTCTCAATAGCTTCAATCTTGGCTTTATCAACTTCAATTCCCTGTGGAGTAACAACATAGCCAAGAAAAGATACTCGGTCGGTGCAAAAGGTGCACTTCCCAAGGTTACCAAACAAACGTGCATCACGTAGAGCAATAAAAACAGCACGTAAATGTTCCAAATGTTCCTCCAAAGATCTGCTATAAATCAATATGTCATCAAAGTAAACTACCACAAATCGTCCAATGAAAGCACGTAAAACTTCGTTCATTAATCTCATGAAAGTCCTAGGTGCATTAGTTAACCCAAAAGGCATGACTAACCACTCATATAATCCAAACTTAGTTTTAAATGCTGTTTTCCATTCATCTCCCAATTTCATACGAATTTGATGGTAGCCACTACGCAAATCAACTTTGGAGAATATTGTAGAGCCACTCAATTCATCAAGCATATCATCTAGCCTAGGAATAGGATGACGATAACAAATAGTAATATTATTAATGCCTCTACAATCAACACACATACGTGATGTAGCATCCTTTTTCGGCACTAGAATAATAGGAACAGCACAAGGACTAAGGGATTCGCGTATATAACCTTTGTCGAGAAGCTCTTGTACTTGACGCATAATCTCCTTCGTCTCCTCTGGATTGGTACGGTATGGTGCACGGTTTGGCAGTGAAGCACCGGGAATTAAGTCAATCTGATGCTCAATCCCTCGAATAGGCGGTAATCCCGGTGGCACGTCTTGTGGAAAAACGTCAGCGAACTCCTGCAAAATGTTAGTGACAGCAGGAGGCAAAGAGGAAGGCACGTCCTCGAATGAAAATAATGCCTCTTTGCACACAAAAGCATAGCAAACAGATTTGCTGAAATCTAGCTCATCAATATCAGATTTGGTGGCAAATAAACATGCACTTTTCAATTTAATTT
>NW_021262414.1:0-1221 GCF_002162155.2 Triticum dicoccoides
AATGCGAGATGTCGTGATTCCACTGTTGGTTCCCTTGGAGGCGGCGACCGAACCTTTACAAACAAGGTTGGGGCAATCTCCACAACTTAATTGGAGGCTCCCAACGACACCACGAAGCTTCACCACATTGGACTATGGCTCCGCGGTGACCTCAACCGTCTAGGGTGCTCAAGCACCCAAGAGTAACAAGATCTGCAAAGGATTAGTGGGGGAATCAAATTTCTCTTGGTGGAAGTGTAGATCGGGGCCTTCTCAACCAATCCCGAGCAAATCAACAAGTTTGATTGGCTAGGGAGAGAGATTGGGCGAAAATGGAGAGCTTGGAGCAACAATGGAGCTTAGGGTTGGAAGAGGTAGTCAACTAGAGGAAGAAGACACCCCTTATATAGTGGAGAGATAAATCCAACCTTATCTACTTAACCAGCCCGCGACTTGCGGTACTACCGCCCCAAACAAGCAGTACTACCGCAAGGGCTCGTGGTACTACTGCAGTACTACCGCTGCTACGGCAGGAGCTAGCCCAGGCCTGAAGCGCAAAGGCTGAGGGCGGTACTGCCGCTAGCGTGGTACTACCGCTCCCCCATGCAGTACTACCGCAAGGCAGGATTGGACTAGCCTGGGAAGGACGCGGATGAATAAAATTACATCCGTGCCAACTTCCGTTGAAAATCAAACAATGCAAAAGTCCGACACGGTACTACCGCACGCGGTACTACCGCGCAGGGAGTGGATGTAAACAATTACATCCGCCCCTACTTCCGCTCATGTTGCCGTTCCAGACCAGGACTCACGGTACTACCGGGCGCATGGGGCGGTACTACTGCTTAGGGAGCGGATGTAAAAAATTACATCCGCCCCTACAGCCGCACGAGCGGCTGAGTCTGGTTTGAGGCCACGGTACTACAACTCCTCAGGAGCGGTACTACCGTGGGCACCTACGGTACTACCGCAACCTCGTTCGGTACTACCGCAGGGGCCTGCGGTACTACCGCTCTCAGGAGCAGTACTACCGCATGCCCCAGAATAGCAACACTAGGAATCCTTCTCTTTTGCATATATATGAAGAAAACGGAGGATGCTCCAAAGCGCAAAGGGAAAGGCGGTGCAGAGGGAGTAAACATGTACGTGATGATTCCACCCGAACCTTTCCAAAGCGGACCCCCTCTTAATAGTACGGCTTTCCTACGACTCAAATCCACAAAAAGAAACGTAGAAAAACGC
>NW_021262414.1:1231-3715 GCF_002162155.2 Triticum dicoccoides
GAATCCATTGGATCCCTAAAGAACCTTCAAGTACTGAGCTTGAGATGGTGTTACTATTTACATGGTCTTCCTTCAGCAATGACACTGTTGAGCCGTTTAAGATGTCTTGACCTTTTTGGCACATAAATAAATCAGGTTCCACGAGGGATAGGGTAACTGAAGCTCCTCACTTATTTAGGAGATTATCCTGTTGGTGATGGAAGTGATAATGCTGTTATACAAGATGGATGGAAGTTGGAAGAGTTGTCTTCTTTGTCGCAGATGAGGTATCTTTCTCTTGTTAAATTAGAAAGAGCAGCTCACTGCGGTGCAAATACAGTGCTTACGGACAAAAAACATCTAAAACAACTAATGCTAGAGTGGACTAAACATGGAGAGGGGTCATATTCAGAAGAAAATGTTAGCAATACTGAGAAGGTCTTTGAGCAGCTAATACCTCCGCACAACCTGGAAGACCTATGTATTGCCAGATTCTTTGGTCATCGGTATCCCACCTGGTTTTGTACCACTTTTTTGTCTTCCTTAACATACTTGAAACTCATAGATGTACGATCATGTGTGCATCTTCCACCGATCTGGCAGCTACCCAACCTAAAATACGTGAAGATTGTTAGAGCACATGCAGTTACCAAGGTTGGACCTGAATTTGTTGGCTGCAAGAAGGGTGATCCTGTATGCAATGAGTTGGTTGGTTTCCCCAAACTTGAACTGTTGATCTTCACGGATATGCCCAACTGTGAGGCGTGGTCCTTTTTTGAGGAAGAAGTTGTTGCTTCTGATGCAAAGGGAGTGGATGGAGCTGCTAAGATTCAAAACGAGGATCCCCATGCTGCAAGGTTGCAACAGCTGCCTCGTTTGGTCGAGTTGGAACTTGAAGGTTGCCCAAAGCTGAGGGCTTTTCCACGACAGCTTGGAGAGGACACTTCCAGCTTGAAGAGGCTCAATTTAACATGGCTAAACAACTTGAAGGCCGTGAAGGACTTCCCACTGCTCTCTAAGCTCATTATTATTAGAAAATGTGAAGGACTGGACAGAGTGTACAACCTCCCCCCAAGTGAAAGACCTGCGTGTACATGGTTATCCGAACTTAAGCCTTGTATAGGGGTTGGGCAGTTTGAAGCAGCTGTGGCTGGGAAACGATATGCAAGAGATCTCCTCCCGCTGGGTGCCTGGGCTTCAAAAGCAGCACCAGAGACTTCATGGCGAAGAACTGGATGTCTACACGTGGTGTAAACGTTAGATGACACAAGGTATATATGAACACTGCATACTGGTTGGATATTTTCTGATTGATGTTCAGACAATTCAGTTTTCTCCCTGAGTGGATTCATGCACAAATTGCATCGTTGTTCAGTTGCTATATGCTTATGCAATATAAATGCTTAGACCTTTTACAGACTATTCCAGAGTTAGTACATATCCATTGGCAGCAGACTGCAAGCGTGCAAGTTATTAACTGTCGTAAAATGTTGCTCTTAAGTTGCTTATGTGTGTTCCTTCTCTAGCTAGCATGCATTGGAAACCCATGGTGTTGCTTACATTCTCATAGTTATCCAGGTAGAGTTTATAACATTGGCATCACCATTCACAGGTACGAGTAGTAGTAGTTTTGTAGGCATTTGATCTCTTATTCAGAGTTCAACAAAACCATACCCCAGTTCTTTATGTAACGTAGTCCTAGACTACAAAATTGTAGCTACAAACTATACCCTAGATCTCAGTATATAGAAAAATGACCAACCTTTTTGTGATTATGTTTTTGCTTTGCCTACAGAAACTGTACACCATGACGAAGTTCTTTATGTGATGGATGTCTCAGTCCTACATATGCGTTCAAGTGCTTGTCAAGTGTTATAGATGTACTTATTATTTTGGTCTGTTTTGATGGCAGCGTAGGACTGATGGTGTGGCTCGCTTCGACGGGCAAAGCACCAGATGTACTAAGTTGAGGAAGCCTGCCAATGTCGAAGATGGGCAAGTGTCATGATGATGGATGTGTAACGAGCTGGTGAAGAAAGAAATTATAGTGTCTTCCTTTGGCAATGTTCCCTGGGAATACTGTATCGAATTTCGTTGTGTTTATTTTCTGAATTTGGGCCAGAGGGCTTTGCTGTACTGAACCTCCTGCCTGTGTGATATTGTTTCACTTATTTATTCCTGAACTGTCGGCTGGAAGGCTTTGCTGTACAATGATTCCTGAACAACGATTTCATCCTTTTAATTCCATTAGCTGATGGTTTCATTCTTTGAGTGGAAGTGATGGATTTTGTTTTATTTGTCTTTCTGAACTTGGGCCTCTTCCTATAAGCACCTTTTTTGGAGCTGCGGCCCGACTTCCCTCCCTAGGGTTCCCACCCCCGCCGCCGCCGGCGACCCCGCTCCCCCGCCGGCGCCGGCCGCCTGGCGCGCGCCTCCGGGCCCGCCCCGCTCCCCTCCCCCTCTCCCCTTCCCCCTCTCCTCCCCTCCCCTCCCGCGGCGCGCCCG
>NW_021262415.1:0-3243 GCF_002162155.2 Triticum dicoccoides
GAGACGTGTCTCGGTCATGTCTACATTGTTCTCGAACCCGTAGGGTCCGCGCGCTTAAGGTTTCGATGACAGTTATATTATGAGTTTATGAGTTTTGATGTACCGAAGGAGTTCGGAGTCCTGGATGGGATCGGGGACATGACGAGGAGTCTCAAAATGGTCGAGACATAAAGATTGATATATTGGAAGCCTATATTTGGATATCGGAAGTGTTCCGGGTGAAATCGGGATTTTACCGGAGTACCGGGAGGTTACCGGAACCCCCCGGGAGGTATATGGGCCTTAGTGGGCCTTAGTGGAAGAGAGGAGAGGTGGCCAGGGCTGGGCCGCGCGCCCCTCCCCCCTAGTCCGAATAGGACAAGGAGAGGGGGGCGGCGCCCCCCCTTCCTTCTCTCTCTCCTCTTTCCCCCTCCCGAATCCTATTCCAACTAGGAAAGGGGGGAATCCTACTCCCGGAGGGAGTAGGACTCCTCCTGGTGCGCCCTCTCCTGGCCGGCTGCACCCCCCCTTTGATCCTTTATATACAGAGGCAGGGGGCACCCCTAGAGACACAAGTTGATCCACGTGATCATATTCTTAGCCGTGTGCGGTGCCCCCTTCCACCATAGTCCTCGATAATATTGTAGCGGTGCTTAGGCGAAGCCCTGCGACGGTAGTACATCAAGATCATCACCACGCCGTCATGCTGACGGAACTCTTCCCCGACAATCTGCTGGATCGGAGTCCCGGGATCGTCATCGAGCTGAACGTGTGCTAGAACTCGGAGGTGTCGTAGTTTCGGTGCTTGATCGGTCGGGCCGTGAAGACGTACGACTACATCAACCACGTTGTGCTAACGCTTCCATTGTCGATCTACAAGGGTACGTAGATCACACTCTCCCCTCTCGTTGTTATGCATCACCATGATCTTGCGTGTGCGTAGGAATTTTTTGAAATTACTACGTTACCCAACAGTGGTATCAGAGCCTAGGTTTTATGTGTTGATGTTATTTGCACGAGTAGAACACAAGTGAGTTGTGGGTGATATAAGTCATACTGCTTACCAGCATGTCATACTTTGGTTTGGCGGTATTGTTGGACGAAGCGGCCCGGACCGACATTACGCGTACGCTTACGCGAGATCGGTTCTCCCGACGTGCTTTGCACAAAGGTGGCTAGCGGGTGACAGTTTCTCCAACTTTAGTTGAACCGAGTGTGGCTACGCCCGGTCCTTGCGAAGGTTAAAATAGCACCAACTTGACAAACTATCGTTGTGGTTTTGATGCGTAGGTAAGGTTGGTTCTTGCTTAAGCCCATAGCAGCCACGTAAAACTTCAAACAACAAAGTAGAGGACGTCTAACTTGTTTTTCCAGGGCATGTTGTGATGTGATATGGTCAAGACATGATGCTAAATTTTATTGTATGAGATGATCATGTTTTGTAACCGAGTTTTCGGCAACTGGCAGGAGCCATATGGTTGTTGCTTTATTGTATGCAATGCAATCGCGCTGTAATGCTTTACTTTATCACTAAGCGGTAGCGATAGTCGTGAAAGCATAAAGATTGGCGAGACGACAACGATGCTACGATGGAGATCAAGGTGTCGCGCCGGTGATGATGGTGATCATGACGGTGCTTCGAAGATGGAGATGACAAGCACAAGATGATGATGGCCATATCAATACACTTATATTGATTGCATGTGATGTTTATCTTTTATGCATCTTATCTTGCTTTGATTGACGGTAGCATTATAAGATGATCTCTCACTAATTATCAAGAAGTGTTCTCCCTGAGTATGCACCGTTGCGAAAGTTCTTCGTGCTGAGACACCACGTGATGATCGGGTGTGATAGGCTCTACGTTCAAATACAACGGGTGCAAAACAGTTGCACACGCGGAATACTTAGGTTATACTTGATGAGCCAAGCATATATAGATATGGCCTCGGAATACGGAGACCGAAAGGTCGAGCGTGAATCATATAGTAGATATGATCAACATAGTGATGTTCACCAATGAAGCTACTCCATCTCACGTGATGATCGGACATGGTTTAGTTGATTTGGATCACGTAATCACTTAGAGGATTAGAGGGATGTCTATCTAAGTGGGAGTTCTTTAAGTAATATGATTAATTGAACCTAAATTTATCATGAACTTAGTACCTGATAGTATCTTGCTTATTCATGTTTGATTGTAGATAGATGGCCCGTGTTGTTGTTCCGTTGAATTTTAATGTGTTCCTTGAGAAAGCAAAGTTGAAAGATGATGGTAGCAATTACACGGACTGGGTTCATAACTTGAGGATTATCCTCATTACTGCACAGAAGAATTACGTCCTGGAAGCACCGCTGGGTGCCAGGCCTGCTGCTGGAGCAACACCAGATGTTATGAACGTCTGGCAGAGCAAAGCTGATGACTACTCGATAGTTCAGTGTGCCATACTTTATGGCTTAGAATCGGGACTTCAACGATGTTTTGAACGTCATGGAGCATATGAGATGTTCCAGGAGTTTAAGTTAATATTTCAAGCAAATGCCCGGATTGAGAGATATGAACTCTCCAATAAGTTCTATAGCTGCAAGATGGAGGAGAACAGTTCTGTCAGTGAGCATATACTCAAAATGTCTGGGTATAATAATCACTTGATTCAATTGGGAGATAATCTTCCAGATGATTGCGTCATTGACAGAATTCTCCAATCACTGCCACCAAGCTACAAGAGCTTCATGATGAACTATAATATGCAAGGGATGAATAAGACTATTCCCGAGCTCTTCGCAATGCTGAAAGCTGCGGAGGTAGAAATCAAGAAGGAGCATCAAGTGTTGATGGTCAACAAGACCACTAGTTTCAAGAAAAAGGGCAAAGGGAAGAAGAAGGGGAACTTCAAAAAGAATAGCAAGCAAGTTGCTGCTCAAGAGAAGAAACCCAAACCTGGACCTAAGCCTGAAACTGAGTGCTTCTACTGCAAGCAGACTGGTCACTGGAAGCGGAACTGCCTCAAGTATTTGGCGGATAAGAAGGATGGAAAGGTGAACAAAGGTATATGTGATATACATGTTATTGATGTGTACCTTACTAATGCTCGCAGTAGCACCTGGGTATTTGATACTGGTTCTGTTGCTAATATTTGCAACTCGAAACAGGGACTACGGATTAAGCGAAGATTGGCTAAGGACGAGGTGACGATGCGCGTGGGAAATGGTTCCAAAGTCGATGTGATCGCAGTCGGCACGCTACCTCTACATCTACCTTCG
>NW_021262416.1:0-1369 GCF_002162155.2 Triticum dicoccoides
AATCTCATAGTTGCAGGAACTTTGTATAAGTCATGAAGAAAGCAATAGCAACATACTAAACGATCAAGTGCTAGGCTAACGGAATGGGTCATGTCAATCACATCATTCTTCTAATGATGTGATCCCATTAATCAAATGACAACACATGTCTATGGTTAGGAAACATAACCATCTTTGATTAATGAGCTAGTCAAGTAGAGGCATACTAGTGACTATATGTTTGTCTATGTATTCACACATGTATCATGTTTCCGGTTAATACAATTCTAGCATGAATAATAAACATTTATCATGATATGAGGAAATAAATAATAACTTTATTATTGCCTCTAGGGCATATTTCCTTTAGTCTCCCACTTGCACTAGAGTCAATAATCTAGATTACATAGTAATGATTCTAACACCCATGGAGTCTTGGTGTTGATCATGTTTTGCTCGTGAGAGAGACTTAGTCAACGGGTTTGCAACATTCAGATCCGTATGTATTTTGCAAATCTCTATGTCTCCCACTTGGACTTGGTCCCGAATGTAATTGAAGCGTCTCTTGATGTGCTTGGTCCTCTTGTGAAATCTGGATTCCTTTGCCAAGGCAATTGCACCAGTATTGTCACAGAAGATCTTCATTGGTTCCGATGCACTAGGTATGACACCTAGATCAGAAATGAACTCCTTCATCCAGACTCCTTCATTTGCTGCATCCGAAGCAGCTATGTACTCCGCTTCACATGTAGATCCCGCTACGACGCTTTGTCTAGAACTGCACCAACTTACAGCTCCACCGTTTAATAAAAATACGTATCCGGTTTGCGATTTAGAATCGTCCGGATCAGTGTCAAAGCTTGCATCGACGTAACCATTTACGACTAGCTCTTTGTCACCTCCATATACGAGAAACATATCCTTAGTCCTTTTCAGGTATTTCAGGATGTTCTTGACCGCTGTCCAGTGATCCACTCCTAGATTACTTTGGTACCTTCCTGCCAAGCTTATTGCTAAGCATACGTCAGGTCTGGTACACATCATTGCATACATGATAGAGCCTATGGCTGAAGCATAGGGAACATTTTTCATTTTCTCTCTATCTTCTGCTGTGGTCGGGCATTGAGTTTGACTCAACTTCACACCTTGTAGCACAGGCAAGAATCCTTTCTTTGCCTGATCCATTTTGAACTTTTTCAAAATTTTGTCAAGGTATGTGCTTTGTGAAAGTCCTATTAAGCGTCTTGATCTATCTCTATAGATCTTGATGCCCAATATGTAAGCAGCTTCACCGAGGTCTTTCATTGAAAAACTTTTATTCAAGTATCCTTTTATGCTATCCAGAAATTCTATATCATTTCCAATTAATAATATGTCATCTACATATAAA
>NW_021262416.1:6544-7682 GCF_002162155.2 Triticum dicoccoides
TTCGGACTAGGGGGGAGGGGGCGCGCGGCCTGCCCTGGCCGTCCCTCCTCTTCTCACTCATGGCCCACTAAGGCCCATTAACCCCCGGGAGGGTTCCGGTAACCCCCCGGTGTTCCAGTAAAATCCCGATTTCACCCGGAACCTTTCCGATGTCCAAATATAGGCTTCCAATATATCAATCTTTATGTGTCGACCATTTCGAGACTCCTCGTCATGTCCGTGATCACATCCGGAACTCCGAACAAACTTCGGTACATCAAAACTTATAAACTCATAATAAAACTGTCATCGTAACGTTAAGCGTGCGGACCCTACGGGTTCGAGAACTACGTAGACATGACCTAGAACTATTCTCGGTCAATAACCAATAGCGGAACCTGGATGCTCATATTGGTTCCTACATATTCTACGAAGATCTTTATCGGTCAAACCGCATAACAACATACGTTGTTCCCTTTGTCATCGGTATGTTACTTGCCCGAGATTTGATCGTCGGTATCCAATACCCAGTTCAATCTCGTTACTGGCAAGTCTCTTTACTCGTTCTGTAACACATCATCTTATTACTAACTCATTAGTTATAATGCTTGCAAGGCATAAGTGATGAGTACTACCGAGAGGGCCCAGAGATACCTCTCCGACAATCGGAGTGACAAAACCTAATCTCGAATTATGCCAACTCAACATGTACCTTCGGAAACACCTGTAGAGCACCTTTATAATCACCCAGTTACGTTGTGACGTTTGGTAGCACACAAAGTGTTCTTCCGGTAAACGGGAGTTACACAATCTCATAGTTGTAGGAACTTTGTATAAGTCATGAAGAAAGCAATAGCAACATACTAAACGATCAAGTGCTAGGCTAACGGAATGGGTCATGTCAATCACATCATTCTTCTAATGATGTGATCCCATTAATCAAATGACAACACATGTCTATGGTTAGGAAACATAACCATCTTTGATTAATGAGCTAGTCAAGTAGAGGCATACTAGTGACTATATGTTTGTCTATGTATTCACACATGTATCATGTTTCCGGTTAATACAATTCTAGCATGAATAATAAACATTTATCATGATATGAGGAAATAAATAATAACTTTATTATTGCCTCTAGGGCATATTTCCTTCACAC
>NW_021262417.1:0-1012 GCF_002162155.2 Triticum dicoccoides
GTAGGCCGTGGTGATGGTGGAGGCAGTGGTGATCTTGGCCTTGGCGGCGGCCATAGTGGAGGAATGTTCTCTTGGCTCAATGGACCATTGCCGTATGTGACTTACTATGATCTTGTTCTTTTGGCTCAATGCTTGTGTTGTCATTTTGTATTGTGTGACTAACTATTATATTGCCATTTTCATAGGTATGGAAACAATGAAGGGGGTGGAGGACACGGAGGGGGAAGGTGAGATCCCTTGGTGGTGGGAGGAGGGAGAAGAATAAGAAACTACATGGACCGTGATTTGGACAAGTATATGTGCTATGTGTGTATGACTATGTGAGGGGACTAATATTTCTGTGTATGACTATGTGAGATCCCTATGTGTGTATGACTATGTGATTTGGACAAGTATATGTGCTATGTGTGTATGACTATGTGATTTAGACTACTATTTCTGTGTTTTGGACGCCTACATTTAATTTGGATATGATTATGTGGCATCTTTATGAATCAAAAAACAAAAAAACTAGCAGTTATTTGAAAATAGCAGTTAGTGCAGCGCCGAAGGCCAAGGCGCCACACTACACAGTGCAGCGCCTTGGTCTTCGGCGCTGCACACCTGGACATGGCAGTCCAGAGAGCAACAGAATCATTCCAGAGAGCACCAGGAGCGTTCCAGTTGGTTTTGCACCCCAAAAATTGCTAAGTCAGTGTGCAGCGCCGAGGGCCAAGGCGCCACACTACACAGTGCAGCGCCTTGGTCTTCGGCGCTGCACACCTGGACATGGCAGTCTAGAGAGCAACAGAATCATTCCAGAGAGCACCAGGAGCGTTCCAGTTGGTTTTGCACCCCAAAAATTACTAAGTCAGTGTGCAGCGCCCAAGGGAAAGACGCCACATTATACACTGCAGCGCCTAATCCTTGGGCGTTGCACTGTATAGTGTGGCGCCCTTCCCTTGGGCACTGCACACTGACTTAGCAATTTTTGGGGTGCAAAACCAACTGGAACGCTCCTGGTGCTCTCTGG
>NW_021262417.1:3189-5141 GCF_002162155.2 Triticum dicoccoides
GAGAAGGTTCGATAACCGCCTTAACTTCTTGGCCTGACGCTGTAACATGAACAAGTGTGTAAGATATCAAACTTCGCAACATAGACTGGCTCTCATAGTGAATGCGATATGTACCTTGAGGAATGCTCGTAGTGAACCATCATCATTGCCAGTTCCAACCGGTGTCTTCTCCAGAATAGACTGGCTCTCATCAGCTGCTTTCTTGATCTCGGTGCGCTGCGGATGAGAAAAAATGAATGCGTTAGCCATTCAAACATGTGTAATACGGTCAACAGGAAAGTAAAGAGGGGAACACTTTACCACATAGTTAATCACCGGAACAGCAGGGACTCCTTGCCCTAGCCTGACATCTCTGTTGTACTTCCCCTTTGCTAGATCCTCAAAGTTTACGGGTTCTTCAAGAATATCCTCATTATATGCCGGCGGGCATATCTCAACTCGAGTAGTTTCAATAAACCATCGTACGTAGTTATCAAAAGCAAGTGAGTTGTGCTCATGAAGCGGGGCGCGTGCAGTGCTACGAGCTTGCTCCACACAAAGCTGAAAGCGGGTAACATACGCAGAATGATGCTTGGCCCAGTCCTTTATCTTCCGTTGCCTTCTCCTGTCCAACCTGCGTGGTATAAAACCAAACATTAGCACAATCAAAAGGAGTTCCGATGATTAGACAATACGCACACATGCTCTCTTACCTATGAAGTGCTTTATCCGTGTCCACCCAATCCGGCGGGTGAGGCTGGAAAAGACCAAACTGACGATACACGCGATGCGGCAAATGAAACTCAACCGCCCAGTTGCATATCAGTGGGCACCGCATAAGCCAGAGATCCTTATCCCGCAAGCACATCGGGTTGAGGCGGAACTCCGTGGTGTACCCCAAGCTCTCACCCGCGCCATATGGCTGCCATTCCACCTATGAAACAGGGAAACAATGCAAATTTGATAACTATTTTTCAAGCAAGCATGAGAAAGGACTAAAGTAATGACCTCCTTACCTGCTCAGGCGTAATCGTGTCCAACTCGGCAATGTACTTTTGGTACATGAGATTGACATCGTTCGTCATCTCGGAAACGACATCCCACTTGTAAGCCCACGTGGGGCGCCGTAATTCGTCATGTTCATCTGCATACCAAGAATCAAACCTGACGCTCTTCGGGCGTCCAACAGGCAGACGCTCCCAGCTCCATACAGAAAGTAGAAGCAGATTACCACCAATGCCTGCACTAGGTGTGATCCTGCAACACGCATCATCCAGCTACATATGAAAGAAAAACAATGTTAACTTGACAGCAAGCTTGCATTGCTAATGAATAAATGAGTTGATCACAAAACAGACCAACTACCTGTCGGTACAAGTAGGCAAGAGTCGCTGAACCCCAGCTCCATTTGCTATCGAAGACGGTCAACGCCTTCAGCCACATCCATGGAGCGTTCTTGCCAGTGGAGTCAGGAAACAAAGTTCTCGACACAATGTACCACATATACACACGAGCATGTGTCTGGATCACATCATCAGTTGCGTCCGGAGGGCACGTCGCAAAGTTATTTTGAATCCACGTGAAAGCAGCTCCGGCTGCCTTCCTTTCCCTCTTCTTCTTCTCTTCTCCCTCCTCTACATCATCCTCAGCCTCGGTAGGAGCCATACCGATAAGAGCAATCATCTGCTCGCGCCACCCATCAGAATCGGTGCTCATACATAGAGGCCTCCCGTCGATAGCAAGACCGGTGATCAACGAGACATCCTCGAGCGTCACGGTCATCTCCCCGGTCCGAAGATGGAAACTGTGGGTCTCTGGCCTCCACCGATCAACAAGAGCGGACACCAGTGGAGCGTTCAGATTCGGCGTGGACCGGCTGACCAACAGAATCCACGGGAGTAGTCCTGCCTGCTTGATGTACGGTGTGTACCGCTCATCGTAAGGCATGGCAGGACCAGAGACCCCGTGATACC
>NW_021262418.1:0-936 GCF_002162155.2 Triticum dicoccoides
TTTGTCCAATTTGGAGTTACAGAATAAAAGTTATGAATTTTTGAAGTTTAAATAATATTCTGGAATTTCCTGATTTAAATTAAATCCAGAAATTATAGTTATTGCGCCAGCATGACGTCAGCATGACGTCAGTGGTCAACTGCGGCTGGCTGGAGTCAAACCTGACGTGTGGGGCCCACACGTCAGTGACAGGGGGGTTAAACAGGGTTAAATTAATTCTAATTACTAATTAGTGGCGCTGGGGCCCACTGGTCAGTGTCAGGGGTTAACTAACAGTGGTTAGCGCTAATCTAACCATCTGACCGACAGGGCCCACGCGTCAGTGACCCTGGGGGGTCAAACCTCAGGTCGGACAGGTCAAACCCCACCGGCCACATGACGCCGGCGAGGCCCGAGACGGCGGCGAAAGTGCTTTTTGCCATTCCGGCAACCAAATGGACGGCGGAAGGCATCTATGTGTTGCTGAGGTTGAGCCGCGAGTATTGGTGGTGGTTGTTGGGCTCGGGGTGGCCGGAGTTGACGGCGGCGAGCTCGGCTGCGGCTGCCGGAGTTCGGGTGCGGTCGGAATCGACGTTGCAGGGGGCTTGGGGAGGCGTTAGTGCGCGCTGCGTGCTCCTGGTGAGGTGGGGAGCACGATGGTGTGCTCGGTTGGGTGCTACGGTGACCGTGGCCACGACGGCGACATCGCCGGCGGCGTGGAGCTCTCGGCCAAGGTGGGGCTAGGGCCTAGAGGTCGGGAGAGACCAGGGGAGAAGGGGGAAACGATCCGGGGCTCACCGCGGGGCTGCAGAGGTGGTTAGCGGGCTCGGGGACGCGCTGGAGACGACGAATTCGACGGCGACGATGATCGGAGCCCGAAGAGGGGAACGGCGACGTGGCGGCGATGCAGGGCTTCCGGGGAGCTGTGGAGCGGTGGGGAGGAAGAGGGAGTCGAGG
>NW_021262419.1:0-1148 GCF_002162155.2 Triticum dicoccoides
TTCAAATATGGCCTTTTAAAGTGCTTTTCCTTGTTCTGCTTAAAACATCAATTTAACTTGTTTGATCATGCATGAAAATAGTACAGATGGATAGATTGGATTTTTCTGATCATTTTTCATATATATTTTGTCCAATTTGGAGTTACAGAATAAAAGTTATGAATTTTTGAAGTTTAAATAATATTCTGGAATTTCCTGATTTAAATTAAATCCAGAAATTATAGTTATTGCGCCAGCATGACGTCAGCATGACGTCAGTGGTCAACTGCGGCTGGCTGGAGTCAAACCTGACGTGTGGGGCCCACACGTCAGTGACAGGGGGGTTAAACAGGGTTAAATTAATTCTAATTACTAATTAGTGGCGCTGGGGCCCACTGGTCAGTGTCAGGGGTTAACTAACAGTGGTTAGCGCTAATCTAACCATCTGACCGACAGGGCCCACGCGTCAGTGACCCTGGGGGGTCAAACCTCAGGTCGGACAGGTCAAACCCCACCGGCCACATGACGCCGGCGAGGCCCGAGACGGCGGCGAAAGTGCTTTTTGCCATTCCGGCAACCAAATGGACGGCGGAAGGCATCTACGTGTTGCTGAGGTTGAGCCGCGACTATTGGTGGTGGTGTTTGGGCTCGGGGTGGCCGGAGTTGACGGCGGCGAGCTCGGCTGCGGCTGCCGGAGTTCGGGTGCGGTCGGAATCGACGTTGCAGGGGGCTTGGGGAGGCGTTAGTGCGCACTGCGTGCTCCTGGTGAGGTGGGGAGCACGATGGTGTGCTCGGTTGGGTGCTACGGTGACCGTGGCCACGACGGCGACATCGCCGGCGGCGTGGAGCTCTCGGCCAAGGTGGGGCTAGGGCCTAGAGGTCGGGAGAGACCAGGGGAGAAGGGGGAAACGATCCGGGGCTCACCGCGGGGCTGCAGAGGTGGTTAGCGGGCTCGGGGACGCGCTGGAGACGACGAATTCGACGGCGACGATGATCGGAGCCCGAAGAGGGGAACGGCGACGTGGCGGCGATGCAGGGCTTCCGGGGAGCTGTGGAGCGGTGGGGAGGAAGAGGGAGTCGAGGCGGAGCTCCTGAGCTAGTCGGGGGAGCGAGGGGTGGTCGGAGACGGCGGCTATGGCGAACGGCGGCGACGGTGGTGTTCGGCCGTG
>NW_021262420.1:0-1295 GCF_002162155.2 Triticum dicoccoides
AGGTGGTGACCCTGAGCTTGTGAAGGACCTTGTAGTATAGCTAGGCTTCCCAAGCCTCTTTTATTTTACTAGTTGTCTGTACTCAGACAAGTTACTTCCGTTGCTGGTTTGTATGACTGTATGACTTGTATGTTGGGTCGTGAGACCCGTACCTTGGTGTATGTTATGTATGACTCTCTGAGCCTTAAATAAAGTACTTGTGTCGTAGAGTCATGTTGTGATGCTTCGTTGTAATTGCACATATCGAGCATATTGTGTGTATGATTGAAATGCTTGGTATGTGTGGGATCTGACTATCTAGTTGTTTATCTTTAGTAGCCTCTCTTACCGGGAAATGTCTCCTAGTGTTACCGCTGAGCCATGGTAGCTTGCTACTGCTCTGGAACACCTAGGCTGGCCGGCATGTGTCCTTCTTCGTTCCTGTGTCTGTCCCTTCGGGGAAATGTCACGCTTTGAGTACCGGAGTCCTGTTAGCCCGCTACAGCCCGGTTTACCGGAGTCCTGCTAGCCCAGTGCTACAGCTCGGACCCACTTGCTGATGACCGACACGTTCGAAGCTGGGTCATGGATGCCTGTCCCTGTAAGTCTGTGCCACTTTGGGTTTACGACTAGTCATGTCAGCCCGGGCTCTTTATCATATGGATGCTAGCGACGCTATCATATACGTGAGCCAAAAGGCGCAAACGGTCCCGGGGCAAAGGTAAGGCGACACCCGTGAGGATACCGTGCGTGAGGCCGCAAAGTGATATGAGGTGTTACCGGCTAGATCGATGTGACATCGAGTCGGGGTCCTGACAGCGTTGGCATCAGAGCCGGACTGCCTGTAGGTTCTCCAAGCCAAACTGGTCGATGTTGAGTCTAGAAATTCTTTAGTTATATGTATGGGAATTGTTTGTGGGTTGGAACGTAAGGCTCTTTTTACTCCTTTATCTTATGACATTCTGATCTGAGTCAGTCCATTCTTCTACCGGGGGTTAAGGAATTAGGATCTATTCTCTCTATCAGGATCACGTGTTACTAATCAGTAGTACCTTATAAGTTTGATGGATACAAGCCTAGTTCAGTTCTACTACCATATTATGTTGCTAGAATGGATTCAGAACTTTGATATGATGATGTTGAGTGTGTATGAAATCCTTTGTCAAATGTCTCAAAATCCTTCTTGAGCATTTACAGCTGTTATGCTGCCGAAAATTCGCTAGAATTCTAATGCCCTTGCATTATGATTGTGCTTTCAGATGGCCACTCGCAACCTCAATCAAGTGGTTCGCCTGACTCGATGCCTAGATGTACCC
>NW_021262421.1:0-991 GCF_002162155.2 Triticum dicoccoides
GCTATTTATGCTGACCCCACTCAGGAGGATTCACGGACTCGCACCACTGCTGAGATGCTCGAGGATAAGGACCGTGAAAATCGGGCCTTGAGGTTAGAGCTCTTCAATACCCGTGCTGACCACTGGGCCACTTTGACTCGGTTCGCACCGGCGGTGCAAGCTGGATTCTCAGATATGCGCGATCTCTATCCTGTGAGATCTGCTCTGCCAGACGTGATGGTTTGGCGTGATGTAGGAGGCATCACCCCACCTCGCGGTCCCCGCAGGCCACCGTCTGTTGGTCCAAGGCCTCATCCTAGCCCCTATGGTCCACAAGCTCCGCGAGATCGTCTGTTTCCGGATGATCATGTTGAGCTTCCAGGCTATGGAGGTGACTTTTACGAGGACTACTACGGATCGGTCTGAGTTAGTGGTAGTATCACTAGTTCGCACTAGCTGTGTCGTCTATCGTCCCACGTGACTCGTGGGATATGACCTAGTTTGTACTCTTTCCGGAGGTGTAGAAAAATAATTTATAGGAGCTTGGAATGCCCCCGATGAGATGTAATCCTTTTCTCACCGTAATAGTACTTTGTTTGGTCTTGTACTAAACCCTGTATGGTGTGTATGACGATGGAATAAAAGAAGCAGTTTCTGTTTTTACCATGTCATACGGATGATCATCTTGCATTTCGAGTTATTCCTTACATTCTGTATCCTATGTCGGAATTTTATCATTCTGACTAAATCATTGTCTTGTTTACCTAGGATGGTCAACACGCGCGCTAACCCTGCTTCTCAAGAGCAGGCCGAAGGCAGTGAAGGCAGGAATGAAAATCTGCCTCATCCTCCTTCACTAGCCGAGGTTATGATGGAAGCTGAGAGAAACAAGCGGGAGACCAACCGTTTGTTGGAGCGTATTGAACAGAACACGGCACACCATCAGAGGACTAACGTGGTGTCACTCAGTGATTTTATCAAATTACATCCACCCACGTTCCACCACTCCGTC
>NW_021262422.1:0-748 GCF_002162155.2 Triticum dicoccoides
AATACGCGGTGCTAGGTGTATCCTAACGCGGTAGTAGGTGATACCGGCAAAGGGGGGAAACATCCGGGAAAGTATCCCCGGCGTTTCGCGTTTTCGGACAAATGAAACGGAGGGGGAAAGTTGCGTGTTTGCTATGCTAGGGATGTGTGGCGGTCGAACGGGCTACGTATCCGGATTCGGCTCGCCGTTCTGAGCAACTTTCATGTATAAAACATTTTCATCTGAGCTACGGTTTATTTTATATGATTTTCTAAAGTTTTAAATCATTTTTAGAATTTATCTAATTAATTTAATCCAACATTATCCAGAATAGTGTTTGCTGACGTCAGCATGACGTCAGCAGTCAACAGGGGGTTGACTGGGTCAAACTGACGTGTGGGTCCATTGGGTCCCACCTGTCATACTCTGTTTATGTTAATTAGGTCTTAGTTAAACTAATTACTATTTAATTAAACTAATTAGTTAATTAGATTAATTAAACTGGATTAATTAACTTAATTAATTCACTTATTAATTAATTAATTATTAATTTTATTAAATAAATTATTATTATTATTTTGAAACGTTCTCAGGGGCTGGGCCCTAGCTGTCATAGGCCTAGAGGGGCCTTACCGGGTGCGGGCATCGGGTAATACCCGAACAGGCGACGGGCGCCATCGGGCAGTGGGCGCCCGAACGGGCAAATCCATGGCGCGGCCGGGTGGCTCGCCGGAGCCCGGCCACGGACGGCACCGGCGGACGGCGGCGG
>NW_021262423.1:0-2307 GCF_002162155.2 Triticum dicoccoides
GGAGGGGTGGGCGTGGCCGTTCGAGCGCGCGCCGCGGGGCGCGGTGTACGACGCGGCGGCGGACGCGTGGTCCGACATGGCGCGCGGGATGCGGGAGGGGTGGGCGGGCTCCTGCGCCGTGTCGGGCGGCCGGATGTACATCGTGGCCGAGTACGGCGAGTGGCGGCTGAAGCGGTACGACGAGCCGCGGGACGAGTGGCGGATGGTGGCCGGCGGCGGGATGCCGCAGGAGGTGCGGCGGCCGCACGTCGTGGCGGGCCAGCTGGAGGAGGTCGGCGGCGGCCGGCGCAGGATCTACGTGGTCGGCGCGGGCCTCGACGTCGCCGTCGGCACCGTCGTGTCCACCGCCAACCACGGCACCGGCACGGAGGAGGAGCGGGTGGAGTGGGAGGTCGTCAAGGGCCCCGAGGAGTTCGTCGGGCTGGCGCCGTGCAACGCGCAGGTCCTCTACGCCTGAGCCGCCAACCAAGCTCGTCGGCGCCAGGCACCGGCGGGGGAAAGGGAAAGGAGACCCGACCCTGGGCCCGCACGTCAGCCACCAGCGCCTCCGTCATCGCCAAGCCAGTAGCTCACTGCTGACGCCGCAGCGGTCGGGCAGCTACTGTTACTAGTACTCTACTAGCCAGCCGAGCGCACGGGCGGGCGGCGAGGTTGATTCGTCAGAAAGGGAGGGGGCTAAGTGAAAAACTCACGGCGCTGACCAGCCAGGCCACTTGGCATCCACTTGGCGAGTTCTGGTTGGCTGTGGACTAAACTTGCACATCCATGACAAGTTCAGGGACCAAATAATCCACTTTTGCAACTTCAAGGACCAAACCATCACCTGACATGCAAGTTCAGGGACCTGCAGTGCTATTACCTCCTCACATAAGGTCCTTTTTCTACTAGTGCGAGTGACGTGGCACGAGAGATGAAACACAACATGTATATTTTTGATTTCGGACTGACTAATCCTCTGATATAGTTGGTAAGATGAAAACATTTTTTAAGCATGCTGATTTTACTGTTGACTTGCACGCGACACTTGGTTCCATAAACCGACCAATGTTTTATGCTTTTGGTTCCATGGTTATCATCCCCCCTCTTCAGTTATTGTATACTTTCCAGATGAAGGAATGACTCTTTTCATCATTTTAATATCAATCTTTGAGTTTCTTTCTCAATTGGTGTAGCATGTGGTTTGTAATGTGTAGTCGGTACAACATGTTTTTGTTGGGCATTGTATCTTTGCCTATTTTTATAGGTTCGGTAAGCATATATCATAGTAGTATGGTTTTTCACTAGTGTCATTCAATCATTAATTGACTTTGCAGTATCTTGGTAGAAGGTGAATGATGAGGTGGATCACACACACCATATCCTTATAAGGACCATCATTCTCAAACAATACCACAAGGCAAATAACCAATATTGGCGGCAAGCACAGGATAAACCTTTCTTTTCATGAGAAGTAATATGTAACTATAGGACTGAGAGATATTGGGAAATTAGCAGTGAAGCAAATATCCTTGATAATGTTTGCAACAATAAAATCTTGGCACCCAAACGTGTGTGTGGTTCCTAGTCGATGCTGTGGCACTTCCTCATCAAAAAATGAGCTGCAAATTTATTTCATCCTATCCTAATCTTCGTTCGCATCCAGTAGTTCAACCTTAGCTCTCAGTTGAAGAGGTCAACGATGGCCATCTTCTGCTGGCATGTGGGTCGGAGACTAGGCAATACTAGCAGGTTCTTTATCATCCTCACGTTTGGTTCATTTAAACCAAAGGAAGGCTTGTGTCTTTGATATCTCCACAAGTTTGCTGGGGTCAGAGCCGGAGGCAATGGAGGGACGAGCATCTTCAAACTTCAGGACCATCAGCATGACGTTTGGGCGTTGGAGTACCGGATCAAGCTGCCACCAATGGGTACCAGGCGTTTCAATGATCAGGGGGATTGGTGCGCCAAGGTTGTTTCCGAGGAGGGAGACGTTCTTGTCAGCGGTTACGGCCAGTTGTTGCACCGTGACCAAAAAGGAAATGAGATGAAATTTGGTAGCCAACTTCCAGTTTGATGATACCCTAAAAAATCTTCCAGTTTGATGAGGACCTGCAGGTGGTTCTTCCTCATAGCCTTAACGAGAGTTTTATTCAGCATACATTTTTCCGAGAAGACGAACAAGCGATTCCTGTAGACTCTTCCAGAGATCTCATTCTGTGCACCTGAGTAAGTTGTTCTTGGGTTCTCCTTATTCAACCTCGCATAATCTTGAAACAAAAATATAATTATTCTCAATCACAAAACCTGTTCCAGAACTGAGCGATTTGT
>NW_021262424.1:0-2307 GCF_002162155.2 Triticum dicoccoides
GGAGGGGTGGGCGTGGCCGTTCGAGCGCGCGCCGCGGGGCGCGGTGTACGACGCGGCGGCGGACGCGTGGTCCGACATGGCGCGCGGGATGCGGGAGGGGTGGGCGGGCTCCTGCGCCGTGTCGGGCGGCCGGATGTACATCGTGGCCGAGTACGGCGAGTGGCGGCTGAAGCGGTACGACGAGCCGCGGGACGAGTGGCGGATGGTGGCCGGCGGCGGGATGCCGCAGGAGGTGCGGCGGCCGCACGTCGTGGCGGGCCAGCTGGAGGAGGTCGGCGGAGGCCGGCGCAGGATCTACGTGGTCGGCGCGGGCCTCGACGTCGCCGTCGGCACCGTCGTGTCCGCCGCCAACCACGGCACCGGCACGGAGGAGGAGCGGGTGGAGTGGGAGGTCGTCAAGGTCCCCGAGGAGTTCGTCGGGCTGGCGCCGTGCAACGCGCAGGTCCTCTACGCCTGAGCCGCCAACCAAGCTCGTCGGCGCCAGGCACCGGCGGGGGAAAGGGAAAGGAGACCCGACCCTGGGCCCGCACGTCAGCCACCAGCGCCTCCGTCATCGCCAAGCCAGTAGCTCACTGCTGACGCCGCAGCGGTCGGGCAGCTACTGTTACTAGTACTCTACTAGCCAGCCGAGCGCACGGGCGGGCGGCGAGGTTGATTCGTCAGAAAGGGAGGGGGCTAAGTGAAAAACTCACGGCGCTGACCAGCCAGGCCACTTGGCATCCACTTGGCGAGTTCTGGTTGGCTGTGGACTAAACTTGCACATCCATGACAAGTTCAGGGACCAAATAATCCACTTTTGCAACTTCAAGGACCAAACCATCACCTGACATGCAAGTTCAGGGACCTGCAGTGCTATTACCTCCTCACATAAGGTCCTTTTTCTACTAGTGCGAGTGACGTGGCACGAGAGATGAAACACAACATGTATATTTTTGATTTCGGACTGACTAATCCTCTGATATAGTTGGTAAGATGAAAACATTTTTTAAGCATGCTGATTTTACTGTTGACTTGCACGCGACACTTGGTTCCATAAACCGACCAATGTTTTATGCTTTTGGTTCCATGGTTATCATCCCCCCTCTTCAGTTATTGTATACTTTCCAGATGAAGGAATGACTCTTTTCATCATTTTAATATCAATCTTTGAGTTTCTTTCTCAATTGGTGTAGCATGTGGTTTGTAATGTGTAGTCGGTACAACATGTTTTTGTTGGGCATTGTATCTTTGCCTATTTTTATAGGTTCGGTAAGCATATATCATAGTAGTATGGTTTTTCACTAGTGTCATTCAATCATTAATTGACTTTGCAGTATCTTGGTAGAAGGTGAATGATGAGGTGGATCACACACACCATATCCTTATAAGGACCATCATTCTCAAACAATACCACAAGGCAAATAACCAATATTGGCGGCAAGCACAGGATAAACCTTTCTTTTCATGAGAAGTAATATGTAACTATAGGACTGAGAGATATTGGGAAATTAGCAGTGAAGCAAATATCCTTGATAATGTTTGCAACAATAAAATCTTGGCACCCAAACGTGTGTGTGGTTCCTAGTCGATGCTGTGGCACTTCCTCATCAAAAAATGAGCTGCAAATTTATTTCATCCTATCCTAATCTTCGTTCGCATCCAGTAGTTCAACCTTAGCTCTCAGTTGAAGAGGTCAACGATGG
This sequence comes from Triticum dicoccoides, assembly GCF_002162155.2. Lineage (NCBI taxonomy): Eukaryota > Viridiplantae > Streptophyta > Magnoliopsida > Poales > Poaceae > Triticum > Triticum dicoccoides. Next base: position 1,683 of record NW_021262424.1, read on the forward strand.
CCATCTTCTGCTGGCATGTGGGTCGGAGACTAGGCAATACTAGCAGGTTCTTTATCATCCTCACGTTTGGTTCATTTAAACCAAAGGAAGGCTTGTGTCTTTGATATCTCCACAAGTTTGCTGGGGTCAGAGCCGGAGGCAATGGAGGGACGAGCATCTTCAAACTTCAGGACCATCAGCATGACGTTTGGGCGTTGGAGTACCGGATCAAGCTGCCACCAATGGGTACCAGGCGTTTCAATGATCAGGGGGATTGGTGCGCCAAGGTTGTTTCCGAGGAGGGAGACGTTCTTGTCAGCGGTTACGGCCAGTTGTTGCACCGTGACCAAAAAGGAAATGAGATGAAATTTGGTAGCCAACTTCCAGTTTGATGATACCCTAAAAAATCTTCCAGTTTGATGAGGACCTGCAGGTGGTTCTTCCTCATAGCCTTAACGAGAGTTTTATTCAGCATACATTTTTCCGAGAAGACGAACAAGCGATTCCTGTAGACTCTTCCAGAGATCTCATTCTGTGCACCTGAGTAAGTTGTTCTTGGGTTCTCCTTATTCAACCTCGCATAATCTTGAAACAAAAATATAATTATTCTCAATCACAAAACCTGTTCCAGAACTGAGCGATTTGT
>NW_021262425.1:0-1098 GCF_002162155.2 Triticum dicoccoides
GGTGGAAACACTAGGAGACATTTCCCGGTAAGAGAGGCTACTAAGGATAAACAACTAGATAGTCAGATCCCACACATACCAAGCATTTCAATAACATACACACAATATGCTCGATATGTGCAAACACAACATGGCATCACAACATGACTCTACGACTCAAGTATTTATTCAATAGGCTCCGAGGAGCGAGATATTACAAACAGGGGTCTCATGACCCAACATTCAGAGCATACAAATCAAAGCACAAGCGGAAGCTATCATGTCTGAGTACAGACATCTATAAATGAAAAAGGCTGAGAAGCCTGACTATCTACCAGATCCTGCCGAGGGCACAAGATCGTAGCTGAGGTAACAAGCTAAACGTCGAAGTCCACGCGGAACTACTAGCGAGACCGAAGTCTCTCTGCAAAAACATAAATAGGCAAACGTGAGTACAAATGTACCCAGCAAGACTTACATCAGAACTATCTACATATGCATCATTATCAACAAAGGGGATGGTGGGGTTTAACTGCAGCAAGCCAGCTTTGACTCGGTGGCTATCCTGAACTACGACTACGAGTAACTCTTTTGAGGTGGCGCACACGAGTCCACATATTCACCATATCAATACACCACTATGGATCCGCTCCCGTCTCCCTACGAGAACGCCATCCATAGCACTCACGCTTATCTTGCGTATTTTAGAGTATCCACTTTCACTTGTCTATGAACTGATATAAGCAACCCAGAAGTCCTTTTTCGTGGACACGGCTATTCGAATAGATCATATTAACCCTGCAGGGGTGTACTTCTTCACACACGCTCTCACCACTTACCGCCGTTTACACGACATGTACTCGGCAACCTTCAAGCGGAAGCCCAACGTGGGTGTCGGCCACGGCCTGCCTAAACACTCAAGTCTCTAGTCCAGGTTTATCGCCTATTCGGGTTCCATCCATGAGGAGATCCGGCCGGAGTTTCGCTCACAGCCCCAAACGATGTGAACAGGGTTCCGTGACACCAAACGGGCGCCCGGTTTACCCGGCCACGTGCCTACCGCATCACAGCCCACCCCTACGGTCAGCGCTGCGCACGGCCTCCAGCATACTACAAACA
>NW_021262426.1:0-949 GCF_002162155.2 Triticum dicoccoides
GGGAGGCCGAGAGAGACTCCTCCGGTGAGCGAGACGCCCGGGATGGGGTGGACCGAGGATGAGAGAGAGAGAGTGGTGGGGTGGGAGTGGATCGGGCCGGGGTGGATGGTGCAGCAGTGGACACGCTTAGTAATAGCGTGGGGGTGTTACCTGTGCTATAACTACTTACTTAGTAGTAGCGCAGGTTTTACACCCCTCGCTACTATTATGGCCTGTCCCGGGAGGCATGGTGAAGACCACTTAATAGTAGCGCGGATCTATACCCTCGCTACTACTATCAACTTAGTAGTAGCGCGGGTTTTATACCCCTCGCTATTACTAATTAGCAGTAGCGCCTCCTTTTAAACCGCGTTACTGGTAAGCTTCTGTGTATATGCTTTTCCCTAGTAGTGCACGTCCGCTGCCAAATACCCACGCCGTTACCTCCGGTGACTTGAGATCGCAAAACACGACCAGGTGAGCGCGCGCACGTGCAGAACCCCTTACATGTCTCCTCTACCAACGATTGGCCCGCAGCACCACGCCGGAGAACGCCCGCAAGCTCCACATTGCATCCCCTGTTTCCGCCCATCATACACGCAGGAAGATCAGTTCAAGTAGAAAAACATGTTAGTCTAACCTGTAAACTACGTCAGTTCAAGTAGGGTAACAGAATAATATTCTATTACGCGAAACAGAATAGCCCAGATATATATATATATATATATATATATATATATATATATATAATATCATCACATATACGTGATGATACTTAACTACTAGGTACAATGCATGAAATTTAAAATGAACAATACTAAAACTAATAATCCATCCTGGGGCCAGTATTCCAGCAGCCCCTCACCAGCAGCTCCCTGGTGCGCGGCGTCTTCCCAGTGCGGAGGCAGTACTCCGACTCCTCTGCCTCACAGCGCTTGACGTACCGATGTGCCTCTTGCTGGCGAACACG
>NW_021262427.1:0-1025 GCF_002162155.2 Triticum dicoccoides
ACATCACATATAGATCATTCATCATTCATCACAACTTTGGCCATATCATATCACAAACCACTTGCTGCAAAAACAAGTTAGACGTCCTCTAATTGTTGTTGCAAGTTTTTACGTGGCTGAATTAGGGTTCTAGCAAGAACGTTTTCTTACCTACGTTAAAGCCACAACGTGATTTGTCAACTTCTATTTACCCTTCATAAGGACCCTGTTCATCGATTCCGCTCCAACTAAAGTAGGAGAGACAGACACCCGCCAGCCACCTTATGCAACTAGTGCATGTTAGTCGGTGGAACCGGTCTCACGTAAGCGTACGTGTAAGGTTGGTCTGGGCCGCTTCATCCCACAATACCGCTGAAGCAAGAAAGGACTAGTAACGGCAAGAAAGTTGACAAATCTACGCCCACAACAAATTGTGTTCTACTCGCGCAAGAAGAACTACGCATAGACCTAGCTCATGATGCCACTGATGGGGAACGTTGCAGAAAACAAAAATTTTCCTACTCGTTTCACCAAGATCATCTAGGAGTTCATCTAGCAATGAGTGATTAGATGCATCTACATACCTTTGTAGATCGCGCACGGAAGCGTTCAAAAGAACGATGATGATGTAGTCGTACTCGACGTGATCCAAATCACCGATGACCAGCGCCGAACGGACGGCACCTCCGCGTTCAACACACGTACGGAACAGCCACGTCTCCTCCTTCTTGATCCAGCAAGGGAGGGAGGAGAGGTTGAGGGAGATGGCACCAGCAGCAGCACGACGGCGTGGTGTTGATGAAGCTGCAGTACTCCGGCAGAGCTTCGCTAAGCACTATGGAGGTGGAGGAGGTGTTGGGGAGGGAGAAGGAGGCAACCAAAGGCCAAGGCGTTCAGGTATGAAGTCCCTCCTCTCCCCCACTATATATAGGAGGGCCAAGGGGGGGTGGCCGGCCCTAGGAGATCCAATCTCCTAGGGGGTGCGGCGGCCAAGGGGGGTTTCCCTCCCCCCCAAGGCACCTAGGAGGTGCCTTCCCCTCCTAGGA
>NW_021262428.1:0-2279 GCF_002162155.2 Triticum dicoccoides
GGCGATAGGCCGGGGAGGCGCCGGGGACGGGCGACGGCGCGACAAGGTTGAAGAAGCAGAGGAAGAGGAGAAGAAACTGAAATTTTCGTCAGCGTTGCTTATATAGGATGGACCTTTAGTACCGATTGGAGCCACTAATCGGTACTAAAGGTCAAATTTGGCCAGGCCAAGCAGCGGGAAGCGACTGATACGTCTCCAACGTATCTACTTTTCCAAACACTTTTGCTCTTGTTTTGGATTCTAACTTGCATGATTTGAATGGAACTAACCCGGACTAACGTTGTTTTCAGCAGAATTCCCATGGTGTTATTTTTGTGCAGAAATAAAAGTTCTCGGAATGACCTGAAAATCGACGGAGACACGTTTTGGAATTAATAAACAACATTGGCGAAAGAATAAGCGTAAGGGGGCCCACACCCTGTCCACGAGGGTGCAGGGCGGGTCCACCCCCCTAGGGCGCGCCCCCTGCCTCGTGGGCCCCCTGGACCTCCACCAACCTCAACTCCAACTCTATATAATCACGTTCGAAGAGAAAAAAAATCAAAGAGAAGGATTCATCATGTTTTACGATACGGAGCCACCGCCAAGCCCTAATCTTCCTCGTGAGAGCTGATCTGGAGTCCGTTCGGGGCTCCGGAGGGGGAATCTGTCACCATCGTCATCGTCAACCATCGGAAATATGCCCTAGAGGCAATAATAAAGTTATTGTTTATTTCCTTATATCATGATAAATGTTTATTATTCATGCTAGAATTGTACTAATCGTAAACTTAGTACATGTGTGAATACCTAGACAAACAAAGTGTCACTAGTATTCCTCTACTTGACTAGCTCGTTGATTAAAGATGGTTAAGTTTCCTAGCCATAGACATGAGTTGTCATTTGATTAACGGGATCACATCATTAGGAGAATGATGTGATAGACTTGACCCATTCCATTAGCTTAGCAATCGATCGTTTAGTATGTTGCTATTGCTTTCTTCATGACTTATACATGTTCCTATGACTATGAGATTATGCAACTCCCGTTTATCGGATGAACACTTTGTGTGCTACCAAACATCACAATGTAACTGGGTGATTATAAATGTGCTCTACAGGTGTCTCCGAAGGTACTTGTTGGGTTGGCGTATTTCAAGATTAGGATTTGTCACTCCGATTGTCGGAGAGGTATCTCTGGGCCCTCTCGGTAATGCACGTCACTTAAGCCTTGCAAGCATTGCAACTAATGAGTTAGTTGCGAGATGATGTATTACGGAACGAGTAAAGAGACTTGCTGGTAATGAGATTGAACTAGGTATTGAGATACCGACGATCGAATCTCGGGCAAATAACATACCGATGACAAAGGGAACAACGTATGTTGTTATGCGGTTTGATCGATAAAGATCTTCGTCAAATATGTGGGAGCCAATATGGGCATCCAGGTCCCGCTATTGGTTATTGACCAGAGATGTGTCTCGGTCATGTCTACATAGTTCTCGAACCCGTAGGGTCCGCACACTTAACGTTCGTTGACGATATAGTACTATGAGTTATGTATGTTGGTGATCGAAAGTTGTTCGGAGTTTTTGGATGAGATCACGGATATGACGAGGAACTCCGGAATGGTCCGGAAGTAAAGATTGATATGTGGATAGTAGTGTTTGATCTCCGGAAACGTTCCGGAATCCACCTGATGGGGTTCCGGATGTTTCCCGAAATGTTTGGGTACAAGAACACGTTATTTGGGCCAAAGGGGAAAGCCCACAAGGTTTTTGGAAAGCGCAAACGGAAGTTTTGCGGAGTCCAGACTCTTGCCTTTCGGGCAAAACCGACTTTGAGCAGGCTTTTACTCCAAGTTTCGACCCCAAGGCTCAACATATAAATAGAGGGGTAGGGCTAGCACCCAAGACACATCAAGAAACACCAAGCCGTGTGCCGGCAACCCCGTCCCCTCTAGTTTATCCCCCGTCATAGTTTCTGTAGTGCTTAGGCGAAGCCCTGCGGAGATTCTTCTTCACCAACACCGTCACCACGCCGTCGTGCTGCCGGAACTCATCTACTATTTCGCCCGTCTCTCTGGATCAAGAAGGCGAGGACGTCATCAAGTTGAACATGTGCAAAACTCGGAGGTGCCATGCGTTCGGTACATGGATCGGTCGAATCGTGAAGACGTATGACTACATCAACCGCGTTGATAAACGCTTCCGCTTAGCGATCTTCAAGGGTATTAAGATACACTCCCCCTCTCGTTGCTATGCATCACCATGATCTTGCGTGTACGTAGGATATTTTTT
>NW_021262429.1:0-1433 GCF_002162155.2 Triticum dicoccoides
CAGCGGTTGGGGAGGGGGGGCGTGGCCCCCGCTCGTCCCCCCTAGCTCCGCCCCTGGTGCCTCCATGTTGGTGGACATTTTGGTGAGCAGTAAAAACTAGCGGTTTTTTATAGCGAAACACACGTCAAATATTTTTTTCGTTGTAACGCACGGGTATATGTGCTAGTACGGGGATAATATGAGGAGTTAGCTGACACGCCCGGACACGTCCGGGCAGCCCCCTCCACGTCATAGCCATCTACATGGTCCCACACCTACAGCCACCCAACCCTCCTTCCTTTCTCATCTCTCTGTCGCTTGGAAGCCTCGCGGCGGCTCCGACGTGGGTGGAGGAGGCGGCTGGCCGCCGCGCACGCTGGCTAGCTGGCCGCACGTGTTGGTCGTCTGCGTGTGCATCGGCTGCTCGCGTCCACGGCCGCCGTGTGCTGGGCTGCTGGCTAGTTGGCCGCGCATGCGTCTGCTTCTCGCGTCCGTGGCTGCCGCGCCTGCGCGTGCTGGCCGCCGGGTGCCGGCGCCGGAGTTCGCGCCGCGTCGGGGCTCGCCCACGGCGGAACCCGTCCGTAGGGTCGGACCAGAGTCTCACCTGCCCTCGCAGGAGCTCGCCGTGCTCCGGGCTGGAGACCAGACCGCAGCTTCATGTGCTGGCCGACGTGCGCCTCGAGCCTCAAGCTGCCAGACGTGCGCGCTGCTCGGGCTCGACCCTCCGACCGCTGCTCTCGTGTGCAGATGTTGTTTGTGTTATGTATGTGTGCAGTGGCTAATTTTCATGTTTTAACCCTTTTTTACAAGTTAATCGAGATCTGACCCTATTTTGTAAAAATTTCGGGATCTAACCCTTTTGCTACTGCTAGCGCCCGTGACGGTAGGCTAAGACAAGCTACCGCCACAATCAATGGCGGTAGCAATTGGTCAATGTTAAAACGACGTCTGCTAAGTACAAAGGCCTACCGCCATAGCTAACGGCGGTAGCCTTAGCTACCCTCCCGCCAGACTTGCTGGCGGTAGCCTCCATGCCATCGTTTAATCAGTCCCGTTGTGGTTGATACAACATGCATGCTGCTCTTTGTTTATTGGCAGTACATGCACACAAGCATGCATCCGTGCTATCTTCAATACAAATGCATATGCATACTACATAGTTTAATATGCTATCTAGCATAGTGCGGATGAGAATGGGACCCACGGTCTTGTGAATCGCAGCACACGCCAATGATTTTCAATAAACATGCATGGCACAATCACAATTGCTAAGAGCAACTCCAACACGCCGACCCATTTCATCGGCGCGTGTCCGTTTGGGTCGCCGCGGACAGAAAAATTGGCACAGCGCGCCGACCCAGACCGACGCATGTACGCTTTTTCGTCCGCATGCCGACCCATTCTTGGCCCAAATTTGAGTCTCATTTGCGTCGGCGCGAACAATAAACAGATTC
>NW_021262430.1:0-1107 GCF_002162155.2 Triticum dicoccoides
TGAAGCCACCATAATGGGTGCATGAAGCCTTGGACGAAATATACAAGATGCCACTTCATAAATTTCGTCCCGAGGCTATTTTAGGTGCTGCGTCACCTTATTATTGGGCCAGGCCCATGTAATTTCGAAATACATAAGTATAGGCTATTTTTAGAGTCCTATGTGTGGGGAAACAAGAGATAGGGTTGATTTCGGACTCCTCCACCAAGGGCCACGAAATTCCCCCCTCTTCCTCCATATATACAGCCCTTAGGGCATCGTTTAGACTTTGGGTTTTGTTTAGATTAAAAGTTCGCCATAGCTGCAACTTCGCGTACTTCGTTTGTGTTCAACGACCAGACAAAGGCGTCACAGAACCCCACCTTGATCAATAAAGCTTTCATCTTATATTCGCAATATCCAGATTGCAATCTCAATTTCTTGCTTGTTCTTCGTTTGCTCGCAGGAAACAGACCCTCGTGGTCAGGTTGATCGTGCTCCGGCGTGGTCAATAACCTCTCGGAGTTGGTTTAGCGATTGCTAAGGCGCGACGTCCTCGCACGTTTGTAGTCGGATCGTCAAAGTCGACTTCCACCAAAGCGAAATCCACCATCTCATCGAAAGACGGGACACCTTTGCCTCTATCAAGTGGTATCAGATTTCCAGGTTGCTCGGTGAGATTTTACAGTTTTTCGTAGTTTAGATCGAGTCTGTTCTTGATACCTACAGTCCACGAAAAAGCCACAAAAAAAATTAGGGTTAGTTCATCATATCCGAACCAATCTGAGCCTTTGCATAATCTTTTTAGGGTTTTGCTTTGTTGAATTTGCGGTTGCATCGTCGTGTCTAGTTGCTGGTCTTAGAGTCTAGTCTTTTAGAGTTTCGAGTTCTGGTCATAAGTTGTCACGCCGCCGCCGCACCATCATCATCACCCCTGCCATCTACCACCACCGCTTATCCGCCACCGCTTCGAATCCGTATCCATATACCACCACAGCTGTCATATACCACCACCGCTGCCATCTACCACCATATATCCACCACCAATCCGAGTTCTTGTCATATTAGGTTTGTTTTCGAGATCCATCTAGATTCCGATTCGTGTTTCCTTGCCGGAGTAGGTTTCGG
>NW_021262431.1:0-1089 GCF_002162155.2 Triticum dicoccoides
AGGCGACCTCGCCTATCAACTCGAGCTTCCTTCAAACTTTGCAAATGTTCATGATGTGTTCCATGTCTCTCAGCTTCGAAAGTGCTTCAAGACTCCTGACCGCACCGTCAACTTCGAGGACATTGAGCTCCAAGAAGATCTCTCCTATCGTGAGCACCCAGTTGCTATTCTCGAAGAGACTGAACGCAAGACTCGCAACAAGTCAATCAAATTTCTCAAAGTCAAGTGGTCACACCATTCCGACCGTGAAGCTACCTGGGAACGCGAGGATCACCTCCGTTCTGAGTACCCGGAGTTCTTCCAGTCCTAGATCTCGGGACGAGATCTTTTCGTAGTGGTGGAGTGTTGTAACGCCCCAGATGTAACTTTCCATATTTGTATCCAACTCTTGCCGTCTCCGGCGCTAAGTTATATTTATTTCTCGGGTTCGGGTCTTTGTCTCCGTGTGTTGTTTTTCTTTTCGTGCATCCCTTATCATGTTTTCACGTGCATTGCTTTTGCATACATGTTCATCTCATGCATTCGAGCATTTTCCCCGTTGTCCGTTTTGCAATCCGGCGTTCCGTTCTCCTCCGGTGGTCATTTCTACCTTTCTTTCTTGTGTGGGGTTTAAACATTTCCGGATTGGACCGAGTCTTGCCAAGCGGCCTTGGTTTACTACCGGTAGACCGCCTGTCAAGTTTCGGGTCATTTGGACTTTGTTTGATACTCCAACGGTTAACCGAGGGACCGAAAAGGCCTCGTGTGTGTTGCAGCCCAACACCCCCCAAATTTGGCCCAAAACCCACCAAACTCTGCTCCATGTCCTAGAGCGTTCGATCATGATCGTGTGGGCGAAAACCGCACCTCATTTGGACTCTCCTAGCTCCACCTATGCCTATTTATACCCCCTCCATTCGGATCTTTTCTTCCCCCGTCCGAAACCCTAGTTCTTAAAAAAAAAAAAAACCTCCCCGCACCGACGGACACGTCCGCCCCCAGCCGGACGCGTCCGCCGTCGCGTCCCTCGTCCAACCGCCGATCGCCACGTGGGCGAGGCCCACATCGCCGCCGCCAGCCCGGATCGGGTCCTCCCCGGCCCGCAGCCTC
>NW_021262432.1:0-917 GCF_002162155.2 Triticum dicoccoides
ACAAGAACGGAGTTACAAGTGATGATTTCAGGACTTTGAAGCCACCATAATGGGTGCATGAAGCCTTGGACGAAATATACAAGATGCCACTTCATAAATTTCGTCCCGAGGCTATTTTAGGTGCTGCGTCACCTTATTATTGGGCCAGGCCCATGTAATTTCGAAATACATAAGTATAGGCTATTTTTAGAGTCCGTATGTGTGGGGAAACAAGAGATAGGGTTGATTTCGGACCCCTCCACCAAGGGCCACGAAATTCCCCCCCTCTTCCTCCATATATACAGCCCTTAGGGCATCGTTTAGACTTTGGGTTTTGTTTAGATTAAAAGTTCGCCATAGCTACAACTTCGCGTACTTCGTTTGTGTTCAACGACCAGACAAAGGCGTCACTGAACCCCACCTTGATCAATAAAGCTTTCATCTTATATTCGCAATATCCAGATTGCAATCTTAGTTTCTTGCTTGTTCTTCGTTTGCTCGCAGAAAACAGACCCTCGTGGTCAGGTTGATCGTGCTCCGGCGTGGTCAATAACCTCTCGGAGTTGGTTTAGCGATTGCTAAGGCGCGACGTCCTCGCACGTTCGTAGTCGGATCGTCAAAGTCGACTTCCACCAAAGCGATATCCATCATCTCATCGAAAGATCGGGACCCTCGCCTCTATCAAGTGGTATCAGATTTCCAGGTTGCTCGGTGAGATTTTACAGTTTTTCGTAGTTTAGATCGAGTCTGTTCTTCATACCTACAGTCCACGAAAAAGCCACAAAAAAAATTAGGGTTAGTTCATCATATCCGAACCAATCTGAGCCTTTGCATAATCTTTTTAGGGTTTTGCTTTGTTGAATTTGCGGTTGCATCGTCGGTCTAGTTGCTGGTCTTAGAGTCTAGTCTTTTAGAGTTTCGAGTTCTGGTCATAAGTT
>NW_021262433.1:0-935 GCF_002162155.2 Triticum dicoccoides
ACCGGAGTTTCTTCTTTTCTTCTCCCTCTGCCAAATTGATGTGAGCTTTTGTGTCCTCAGTTCATCTCCGCCTGAGTCCAGGATGGTGGCCACTGCAATGTACGGCCGGAGGCGCCAGCGACCTCAGGCGCCCTTCACTCGGCGGTGACCGACGCTTATTCTTCATCTCCCTCCATCAACATTATGTGTGTTCATGTCCTTCATGTTCTCTCCCAATCGGTCTGTTTTTATTTTTCTGCCTAAATGCTATCTACACATTTACGTGTTGCGGCAGTGGGAAGATGGAGCCTGGCCGAGGGGGAAGATAGATGAAGTATGCTGCTAAAGTGGTTCCCCCACTGTAAGATCCGTTATCCCCCTTTTGATTCTCATCCCCAATTTCATTCCGCGCGGTTCGTGTTTGTCATACTGGATTTCATTTTTTCTAACTAAAGGAGTGTGCCGTACCGGATGATGTTAACTATATATGTTGTGTTTGTCTTGTATAGGCCCAGGCCCATAGTCTAGAGTGAAGTATGTTGTGTTTGTCTTGTACAGGCCCAGGCCCATAGTCTAGAGTGAAGTATATTGTGTTTGTCTTGTACATGCCCAGGCCCATAGTCTAGAGTGAGGCCCAGGCCCATGTAACCTTGTATATCTCTCTCTCCTCCTCAATACAGAAAACTGTTCGGTCATTCTCTCTTCCTCACGTTTTCTAACATGGTATCAGACCAGGACCAAACCCTAGTCCCTCTTCCAGCCGCCACCCATGAAATCGCCGCCGGTGAGGTGATTCAGGCGGATCTGTCTGGTGAGGAGACATCCACATCGCTGCCCCATCCCATCTTCGTCATCAACCTGTAGGAGCTGCTCTCCAGCAGCTCCTCTGTGTGTCCTCATAGCTACTCTGTGAGAATACTTCCCCTGCTCTCCAGCAGCCATCTCCAGCAAGCTCT
>NW_021262434.1:0-951 GCF_002162155.2 Triticum dicoccoides
TACATCACATATCATTCATCACATTCTTCTTGGCCATATCACATCACATAGCATACCCTGCAAAAACAAGTTAGACGTCCTCTAATTGTTGTTGCATGTTTTACGTGGCTGCTATGGGTTTCTAGCAAGAACGTTTCTTACCTACGCAAGACCACAACGTGATATGCCAATTGCTATTTACCCTTCATAAGGACCCTTTTCATCGAATCCGTTCCGACTAAAGTGGGAGAGACTGGCACCCGCTAGCCACCTTATGCACCAAGTGCATGTCAATCGGTGGAACCTGTCTCACGTAAGAGTACGTGTAAGGTCGGTCCGGGCCGCTTCATCCCACAATACCGTCGAAACAAGATTGGACTAGTAACGGTAAGCATATTGAACAACATCAACACCCACAACTACTTTGTGTTCTACTCGTGCAAAGAATCTACGCAATAGACCTAGCTCATGATGCCACTGTTGGGGAACGTAACAGAAATTCAAAAATTTTCCTACGAATCACCAAGATCTATCTATGGAGAGACCAGCAACAAGTAGAAAGGAGAGTGCATCTACATACCCTTGTAGATCGCTAAGCGGAAGCGTTCAAGTGAACGGGGTTGATGGAGTCGTACTCGTCGTGATTCAAATCACCGATGATCAAGTGCCGAACGGACGGCACCTCCGCGTTCAACACACGTACAGCCCGGTGACGTCTCCCACGCCTTGATCCAGCAAGGAGAGAGGGAGAGGTTGAGGAAGACTCCATCCAACAGCAGCACAACGGCGTGGTGGTGATGGAGGAGCGTGGCAATCCAGCAGGGCTTCGCCAAGCACCATGGGAGAAGAGGAGGAGGGAGAGGGGCAGGGCTGCACCAACGAGAGATCAAATCGCGTGTTATGGGCAGCCCCTAGGCCTCATATATATAGGGGAAGGGGAGGGCTGCGCCCCCTTTAGGGTTTCCCACCCCC
>NW_021262435.1:0-1409 GCF_002162155.2 Triticum dicoccoides
CGAACCTCCACCGTCGCCGAGCTCGCCGTCGACGCACTCCGGTGACCATTTGGTCACCCCGGCGAGTCCAACGAGTTCGCAAGACCCCGTAGAGCATCCCTAGCGCCTCGCTTCGCTCGACTTCGAGCTCCAACCCTGTTCCCGTGCACGACCGAACCCCGGCGGCCGCAGCCGAGCTCGCCGCCGTCGACTCCGGCCACCCCGACCCCAACGGACTCCGCCAAGAGCTGCGGGTTGTCCTCAGCTCCACTCCGGTGGTCTCCGCGGCCCATTTGGTGGCCGAAATGGCCAAAACCACTCCCGCCGCCGCGTCGGGCTCGCCGGCGGCTAAACGCCGGTGCAGCCGACCCGGGTTTGACCACGGGTGGGCCCTGGTTGACTCCCCTGAGTCAATGACAGGTGGGGCCCAGCCCTGTTAATTAAACAGGATTAGTTTTAATTAGATTTTAATTAAAATAATCACCCTGACATGCGGGACCCACTGTCAGGTTTGACCTGGACCAGTTCCGTTGACCTGCTGACGTCACACTGACGTCAGGCTGACGCAGCAATTGATTTTCTGGATTTAATTTAAATCAGGAAATTCCAGAATATTATTTAAACTTCAAAAATTCATAACTTTTATTCTGTAACTCCAAATTGGACAAATTATATATGAAAAATGATCAGAAAAATCCAATCTATCCATCTGTACTATTTTCATGCATGATCAAACAAGTTAAATTGATGTTTTAAGCAGAACAAGGAAAAGCACTTTAAAAGGCCATATTTGAATTTGAAATTTGAATCCTTGATTCAAATTTGTTCAAACCCTTCTGGTTTTAGTTGCATTAGCCCAATACACTCATTTTGCCATGTCTCATGCATGCATCATATTGTTGCATACTGTTTGGTAATGTTTGTGAATCGGTGCTCTCTGCGGCAGGTTCTGTCCCGGAAGAGTACCGTGATTACCCTAACGAAGAACCGTATCAGTGCATCGAACCATCAGGCAAGCAACCAACCATTTGATCATGTCGATACAATCCCATGTTCTCGCTCCTGCTCTCTTTTACTGCATTAAGACAACGCGTTTCAAACTGCTGTGTGCTACGGTAGTTGAACCCATTTCCTCTGCATGACCTGTCATTGCCACAGTAACTAGATGAAACCCACTAGCATGTGTAGGAGTTGTTTGAGCCATATGTATGTGTTGTTCCTACCTTGCTATGCCTGCTATGCTTAGAGTCGTGTCAGGTCTGGTTCATCTGGGTGATGGGCTAGAGTGAAATGTTTATGTCAGTAATGAGAGTGGTGTGGTGAACACGATTTGGTAAAGGTATCGATGAGAGGCCATGTAGGAGTACATGGTGGGTTGTTTCATTGAAGCCGACCTTAAGCACTGAGATCTGTATGTGTGATTTAAGAAT
>NW_021262436.1:0-1346 GCF_002162155.2 Triticum dicoccoides
AAGGGTATCTCCAGGCTATTTATGCTGACCCCACTCAGGAGGATTCACGGACTCGCACCACTGCTGAGATGCTCGAGGATAAGGACCGTGAAAATCGGGCCTTGAGGTTAGAGCTCTTCAATACCCGTGCTGACCACTGGGCCACTTTGACTCGGTTCGCACCGGCGGTGCAAGCTGGATATTCAGATATGCGCGATCTCTATCCTGTGAGATCTGCTCTGCCAGACGTGATGGTTTGGCGTGATGTAGGAGGCATCACCCCACCTCGCGGTCCCCGCAGGCCACCGTCTGTTGGTCCAAGGCCTCATCCTAGCCCCTATGGTCCACAAGCTCCGCGAGATCGTCTGTTTCCGGATGATCATGTTGAGCTTCCAGGCTATGGAGGTGACTTCTACGAGGACTACTACGGATCGGCCTGAGTTAGCAATAGTATCACTAGTTCGCACTAGCTGTGTCGTCTATCGTCCCGCGTGACTCGTGGGATATGACCTAGTTGTACTCTTTCCGGAGGTGTAGAAAAATAATGTATAGGAGCTTGGGATGCCTTCGATGAGATGTAATCCTCTTTTCACCGGAATAGTACTTGTTTGGTCTTGTACTAAACCCTGTATGGTGTGTATGACGATGGAATAAAGCAGCAGTTTCTGTATCTACCATGTCATACGGATGATCATCTTGCATTTCGAGTTATTCCTTACATTTTTACCCTATGTCGGAATTTTATCATCCTGACTAAATCATTGTCTTGTTTTCCTAGGATGGTCAACACGCACGCTAACCCTGCTTCTCAAGAGCAGGCCGAAGGCAGTGAAGCCAGGGATGTAAATCTGCCTCATCCTCCTTCACTAGCCGAGGTTATGATGGAAGCTGAGAGAAACAAGCGGGAGACCAACCGTTTGTTGGAGCATATTGAACAGAACACAGCACACCATCAGAGGACTAACGTGGTGTCACTCAGTGATTTCATCAAATTGCATCCACCCACGTTCCACCACTCCGTCGAGCCTCTCGACGCTGATGACTGGCTTCGCAGTATCTCTCACAAACTGCGTTCCGCGCTGGTAGCGGAGGCTGACAAGGTCACCTTTGCTGCATATCATCTTGAAGGCCCTGCCAGTCTGTGGTGGGAGAATTATGGAGCTATGCGCCCAGCGGGCCATGTCACTACTTGGGCTGAGTTCAGTGAGGCTTTCCGTGAACATCACATTCCGGAGGGTCTCATGGACCGTAAACGAGAGGAATTTTGCAGTTTCACCCAAGGCCGACTTTCTGTGGATGCTTACAGCAGGGAGTTTGGTAATCTCGCACGATATGCAACTGAGGAAGTGTCTACTGATGCCAAGAAG
>NW_021262437.1:0-1175 GCF_002162155.2 Triticum dicoccoides
TGTTTCTACCATGGTGTACAGAATTTTTATCAAATTGCCATGGTCTACCAAGTAATAAGGAACATGCTTGCATAGGTACCACATCACAATCAACATAATCAGCATATGTAGAGATACTAAAATGCACACGAACAGTACGTGTTACCTTAACCTTGCCGCTGTTGTTGAACCATTGGATGTAGTAAGGATGTGGATGTGGTCTTGTGGTGAGAGAAAGCTTCTCCACCATCTCCATGCTAGCCAAGTTGTTGCAGCTCCCTCCGTCTATTATGACGCGCACAGAACGTTCCTTCACAACTCCCTTGGTATGGAACAAATTGTGCCTCTGATTTTGCTCAGCTTGTGTGACCTGCACACTCAAAACACGTTGAGCAACTAAACATTCATACCTGTCAGCGTCTTCAGGAGCCATGTATTGCGTCTCATGATCAGAATCATCTCCATGTTCTTCACGTGTAATAAGAGCCAATGTCTCCTCATCATAGTCACTAGCGGACTCATATCCACCATCCGCAGTAGCAATCATCACACGCGGAGATTTGCATTCCCTCGCATAATGACCTCCTCCCTTACAACGACGACAAATAATATCACTTGTGTGCCATGTTGATGCCATGGAAGAAGAAGAACGCTGTGCAGGCCCCGCAGGTGCGCTCTTGGCAGATAATGGTGGTTGTGCATGTTTTCTTGTATCACGGCTGGAGGTGGCACCGGATGGAGGTGCTGGTGCAGTTGAAGTAGAAGATGCACGTGGTGTCCATGATGAAGATCGGCCTGCAGAAAAGTTAGTTCGCCCCAATGCTTGTCGATCCTGCACTTCACGTTCAGCTTTACAAGCAAGATGGAATAAACGAGTGATATTAGTATACTCCTTATAGTCTAGAATGGTCTGAATCTCTCTATTTAATCCACCCAGAAAACGTGCAAGCATAGCTTCATTCTCCTCAACAATACCACATCTAATCATGCCAGTTTGTAATTCCTGATAATATTCTTCTACAGAATTTTTCCCTTGTCTTAAACGCTGCAATTTTTGAAGCAATTCACGTTGATAATATGGTGGAACCCAACGCGTACGCATAGCAGTTTTCAAAGCAGCCCAAGTAGTTGGAATAGGATATAATCTACAATGCTCAGACCACCATACACATGCAAAACTAGTGAAAGCACAAACA
>NW_021262438.1:0-1330 GCF_002162155.2 Triticum dicoccoides
CAAACTAGTATAATCTTCACGATCCAGGGTGCACTTCAGTTGAACGTTGATTCATTCATCATTATTGTCTTGAAGTCTTGCTCTGAGAAATCCTGTCAACATGACATGGAGGGAAGAAGGAGACTCTAGAAGGGTCGATCTTCTCGAAGATCGAACAACTCAGGATTAACTCCCGGAATGTGACATAGCAACATCTCTCAAGCTGAGAGACGAAGCATACCTCTAGAGGGACGGAGTGGAGCAGGTGACGAGGTTCACTAGGTAGACAGCAATTCCAGACTTAAGAATGTGGTGATCGGTTGTCAACATAGCGAGGAGTTGAATTGCCATGACACCACGACGAAACATCCTGGAGAAGGGTGATTCGTAGATTATTATCTTAAGTGGCAAAAAGAATTACCTTTGATATAGAGATCACTGAGACTCTCTATATCAGCCGAAGGCAAATCACAGCACTCGATTGGCGGGGTCGGTAGAATGGCATACTCGGACTTGGATGATGTGGATTACCTTGTTGAAGACAACGTAATGGATTAATTTGCTTATCACCGGAGATGGAAGAGACCCGTGGTAGAGTGGCACATTGGCGGTGCAAGCTGGGAACAAAATGCAAATGCTGGGAATGATTCTGGTAACTGGGGAAGAACCCAACAATAGGGAGTGAATTCACTGTTTGAAAAGATCATAGCATTGCCGAGGAAACTGAGAGCAAACCCAGTTAGTGCTGATGATAACACCTAGCGCTTGTGCGTGCTCTCAAGAACTTGAGCATTTCCATATTCATCAAGGTTTTACCAACATCCGTGTCAAGGATCCTGGCAACACAACATACCACCATGATGAACATCGATGGACGATGTAGATGCAAAGGAAGATAACACCTTCTCAGATTTCACCTTAGCGAGGCCAAGGAAATAAAAATCTGGATGATCGACCGAGAGACATTTAGCACTCCGCTTCTAATGTTCTCCTTGATGTGCTAGTGTAACCCATTCATAGATATGGTTTGATATCTAGAACATCAAGTAAAAAGGTCGGACTTCGGGATCTCAAAATCCATAGGGGCAACTAGGGAGTAAATCCTACGAAATCCCTATGGGGAGGTGGCCAACTTCCTCAATCAAGATATTATAATAATAGGTCTTCCGGTTGGGTGTGTTGGCCACGACATCCACTTTACCGGTTATCGAGGGACCAATATTATAGTTCTTGGAAAATGTTCCAACCATCATATCTGCCTGAGATTCAGATCTGGTTGGTGTTAGGATATTCCAGACTCATCGAGTCTAGGAAGAAAAATGAAAGTTTGCAACACAATTCGACGAGATGA
>NW_021262439.1:0-1563 GCF_002162155.2 Triticum dicoccoides
TTCTTGTGGATGTACATGTCGCAGATGGTGACCCAGATGATGAGCTCCTTGCTCTTGACCCCCTGTGATGCGCTTCATCTTGCAGTCCTCGACGAAGGCCATCACCTCGGTGATGAGTGTTCTCACTGTTTCCATCTTTGCAATGGGAATGAACACTTCTTGGAACTCCGCAATATCTTCTTACACGTACTCTTTGGCTACTAGCCTTCGGTATCTTTCTTGATCTTAAATTCCCACTAGAGATCTATGGCTCTATGGTAGTCTGGAAGATTCACAAGCTCCCATGCATTGTTATCGCACATTGATCCCAACACCTCGTCCATTACCTAACGCCAACAGTCCTTCGTATTTGCGTCTTCAAAACACGCCGGTTCCTCGGCACTTACTAGACATTGCCGCCCACTCCTTTTCATCTTATCCGGGTCAATTGTCCGAAGAGAACTCTCTGAATACACGTAATTGACTCTTCCAGTTACCAGTAACATGTAAGCACACTACAAGAAATCGGTTATTCCATGACGGATTTCTGATGACGTTCCCAGAAACCATTGTAATCTATGACGGATTTACCTGCTTCATCATGCAATCTGTCATGGGTTAGCGAGATAGGAGTTCATATGATGGACCGTCATGGATACCGTCACGAGTTGACCAAGTGTACACCTAACAGACCATCATGGATGGCTCATGCTGATGTGTCATGCGTGTCCAACCCACACATGTGTCGGGCTTACTTTTTTTTTTAAATTTGTTCGAACCGTGGTGGACCGCCTTATGTGCTGCGTCGTTTGGACATTGCTTCAAGCTGACGTGTCATGCATTAAGATATTTGATTAGGAAAATGGACTGCTCCTGTTGTTGCGTCGTGTTGACGCTGCTTCTTTTTTTTAGTAAAAAAACGGAGTTTTTTTTTTGAGACAAGCTCCGAAGCTCTTTATTCCGACGTCACAATGTTTACAGGGACGAAAGAAAGGCCACCCGGCTGTCCCAACCAAACATGCCGGCCAGCCGGAAGGGATAATTCGTGCTTCGCGAGCTTGTGAGCCTCGATATTCGAGCTCCTAAATTCGTGAGAAATATTACAAACTTGGAAAGATAATGTATGCTCTATTATTTCATGTATGATTGCTCCATACTCTGTCGGATTCTTCTATTGGATATCTTGTACCACCACCTTTGCATCGGAGGCCACCTGGATGTTTGTCACTTTCAAGTCCTTAGCTAGAGCTAGAGCCTCCCTGATCGCCATGCATTCGAGAGTCGCCGGTTCTGAAATCCCTCTAAAGACCACAGCCGAAGCTCCCAAGAAATTTCCGTCTGAATCTCTAGAAATCGCTGCTACAGCTCCATGTCCTCTTCCTCTCCCCACTGCAGCATCAACATTAAACTTTGCCAGCCCGACAGATGGAGCGATCCAACCTGATCGTCTTGGAGCAGGTCTTGCAATCTGCCTCGATTTGATGGACTGCAGTGCGTTGAGTTCATTCACGTAAGAATGTACAAAAGCTTGGACTGAAGACGGGCTTTGATAGATATGCTCGTATATTGCCTTGCGACGTGCTC
>NW_021262440.1:0-1091 GCF_002162155.2 Triticum dicoccoides
TTGCAGCGTTTAAGACAAGGGAAAAATTCTGTAGAAGAATATTATCAGGAATTACAAACTGGCATGATTAGATGTGGTATTGTTGAGGAGAATGAAGCTATGCTTGCACGTTTTCTGGGTGGATTAAATAGAGAGATTCAGACCATTCTAGACTATAAGGAGTATACTAATATCACTCGTTTATTCCATCTTGCTTGTAAAGCTGAACGTGAAGTGCAGGATCGACAAGCATTGGGGCGAACTAACTTTTCTGCAGGCCGACCTTCATCATGGACACCACGTGCATCTTCTACTTCAACTGCACCAGCACCTCCATCCGGTGCCACCTCCAGCCGTGATACAAGAAAACAGGCACAACCACCATTATCTTCCAAGAGCGCACCTGCGGGTCCTGCACAGCGTTCTTCTTCTTCCATGGCATCAACAGGGAACACAAGTGATATTATTTGTCGTCGTTGTAAGGGAGGAGGTCATTATGCGAGGGAATGCAAATCTCCGCGTGTGATGATTGCTACCGCGGATGGTGGATATGAGTCCGCTAGTGACTATGATGAGGAGACATTGGCTCTTATTACACGTGAAGAACATGGTGGAGATGATTCTGATCATGAGACGCAATACATGGCTCCTGAAGACGCTAACAGGTATAAATGTTTAGTTGCTCAACGTGTTTTGAGTGTGCAGGTCACACAAGCTGAGCAAAATCAGAGGCACAATTTGTTCCATACCAAGGGAGTTGTGAAGGAACGTTCTGTGCGCGTCATAATAGACGGAGGGAGCTGCAACAACTTGGCTAGCATGGAGATGGTGGAGAAGCTTTCTCTCACCACAAGACCACATCCACATCCTTACTACATCCAATGGTTCAACAACAGCAGCAAGGTTAAGGTAACACGTACTGTTCGTGTGCATTTTAGTATCTCTACATATGCTGATTATGTTGATTGTGATGTGGTACCTATGCAAGCATGTTCCTTATTACTTGGTAGACCATGGCAATTTGATAAAAATTCTGTACACCATGGTAGAAACAATCACTATACTCTTGTTCATAAGGATAAAAATATTACTTTGCTTCCTATGACTCCTGA
>NW_021262441.1:0-1880 GCF_002162155.2 Triticum dicoccoides
CCGGGCGTTTGCAACCGCCACAACACTTCCAGACTTGTGAGAGGCCGCCGGCGCAAGATTTGGCGGCATGCTAGCCCCCGGAGGCCGCCGGCCACAGCCGTAGACGCGCGAAGGGCAATCCGCGTAGAGGGAATTTTTCGGATACTTCTCCATCACCAAAAATTATGAAAAAATACCATCGTTCCTATAGCACATGTGCCCACGTCGTGCAAAAAAACTCATGATTTTATCGCGCTCCGAGTATTTAGTAATATTGACGCCGCATCGTTACCGCAGAACGTCTACTACCGTGTCATCGCCGTCCGTGAGGGGGGCCACGCCCCGGAGACGCATCCCGCCTCTTCGGACATGCCACCACACCACCCCGCATGTATGAGGGCCTGGGGCGACGCTCCGGTGGCATTGCAACCCCCAGTGCCCCCGTCCCGCCTAACCCTGTAGCGTTTGACCACGGGATCTACCCCTTTGACTTTGCACGGACGGGCTTTGACCAGTGGACCTCCCCACCCGGTTGTGTTAGGTCAGCCCATAGGAACACTTTGGAGCAACATCCGGGCCAGACCCACAGCAAGATCCCCTCCGTGTAGACCCCACGCGTCCGTTTCCCCCCTCCAGGTGCCGGCGGCAGCGCCGTCCGTGAGGGGGGCACACCCCGGACACGCGTGCCGGGCGTTTGCAACCGCCACAACACTTCCAGACTTGTGAGAGGCCGCCGGCGCAAGATTTGGCGGCATGCTAGCCCCCGGAGGCCGCCGGCCAGAGCCGTAGACGCGCGAAGGGCAATCCGCGTAGAGGGAATTTTTTGGATACTTCTCCATCACCAAAAATTATGAAAAAATACCATCGTTCCTATAGCACATGTGCCCACGTCGTGCAAAAAACTCATGATTTTATCGCGCTCCGAGTATTTAGTAATATTGACGCCGCATCGTTACCGCAGAACGTCTACTACCGTGTCATCGTCGTCCGTGAGGGGGGCCACGCCCCGGAGACGCGTCCCGCCTCTTCGGACATGCCACCACACCACCCCGCATGTATGAGGGCCCGGTGCGACGCTGCGGTGGCATTGCTACCCCCAGTGCACCCGTCCCGCCTAACCCTGTAGCGTTTGACCACGGGATCTACCCCTTTGACTTTGCACGGACGGGCTTTGACCAGTGGACCTCCCCACCCGGTTGTGTTAGGTCAGCCCATAGGAACACTTTGGAGCAACATCCGGGCCAGACCCACAGCAAGATCCCCTCCGTGTAGACCCCACGCGTCCGTTTCCCCCCTCCAGGTGCCGGCGGCAGCGCCGTCCGTGAGGGGGGCACACCCCGGACACGCGTACCGGGCGTTTGCAACCGCCACAACACTTCCAGACTTGTGAGAGGCCGCCGGCGCAAGATTTGGCGGCATGCTAGCCCCCGGAGGCCGCCGGCCACAGCCGTAGACGCGCGAAGGGCAATCCGCGTAGAGGGAATTTTTCGGATACTTCTCCATCACCAAAAATTATGAAAAAATACCATCGTTCCTATAGCACATGTGCCCACGTCGTGCAAAAAAACTCATGATTTTATCGCGCTCCGAGTATTTAGTAATATTGACGCCGCATCGTTACCGCAGAACGTCTACTACCGTGTCATCGCCGTCCGTGAGGGGGGCCACGCCCCGGAGACGCATCCCGCCTCTTCGGACATGCCACCACACCACCCCGCATGTATGAGGGCCTGGGGCGACGCTCCGGTGGCATTGCAACCCCCAGTGCCCCCGTCCCGCCTAACCCTGTAGCGTTTGACCACGGGATCTACCCCTTTGACTTTGCACGGACGGGCTTTGACCAGTGGACCTCCCCACCCGGTTGTGTTAGGTCAGCCCATAGGAACACTTTGGAGCAACAT
>NW_021262442.1:0-2639 GCF_002162155.2 Triticum dicoccoides
GGCAGATATGATGGTTGGAACATTTCCCAAGAACTATAATATTGGTCCCTCGACAACCGGTAAAGTGGATGTCGTGGCCAACACACCCAGCCGGAAGACCTATCATTGTAGTATCTTGTTAAGGAAGTTGGCCACCTCCCCATAAGGATTTCGTAGGATTTACCTCCGTAACTGTTTCTTATGGATTCTATTGCTCCCGAAGTCCGACCTTTACTTGATGTTCTAGATATCAAACCATATCTATGAATGGGTTACCCTAGCACATCAAGGAGAACATTAGAAGCGGAGTGCTAAATGTCTCTCGGTCGATCATCCAGATTTTATCTCCTTGGCCCCGCCAGGGGTGAAATTTGAGAAGGTGTTATCTTCCTTTGCATCTGCATCATCCATCATCATTCATCATGGTAGCAAGTTGTGTTGCCAGGATCCTTGACACGGATGTTGGTAAAACCTTGATGAATATGAAAATGCTCAAGTTCTTGAGAGCACGCTCAAGCGCTAGGTGTTATCTTCGGCATTAACTGGGGATCCTCTCCGTTTCCTCGACATGCTATGACCTACTCAAACAGTGAATTCACTCCCTATTGTTGGGTTCTTCCCCAGTTACCAGAATCATTCCTAGCATTTGCATTCTGTTCCTAGCTTGCACCGCCAATGTGCCATTCTACCATGGGTCTCTTCCATTTTCGGTGATAAGCAAATTCATCCATTACGTTGTCTTCAACAAGGTAATCCACATCATCCAAGTCCGAGTATGCCATTCTACCGACCCCCTCCAAACGATCGCTCGAGAATTGCCTTAGGCTGGTTTAAAGAGTTTCAATGATCTCTGAATCGAAAGTAATTCTTTTTGCCACTTAAGGGGATATCTCTACGAGTCACCTTCCCTAAGGTGTATCGTTATGGTATCATGGCAACTCAACTCCTCGCTACGTTGACAATCGTTTACCACCTTCTTAGGTATGAAATTGTTGTCTACCTAGTGAACCTTCGTCATCCATTTCTTCCACCCCTATTGATGTGTATCTCGTGTCTCAACCCGAAAGATGGTTCTATGTCTCATTCCGTAAGTTAATCTTGAGTTGCTCGATCTTCGAGAAGATCGACCCTTCTAGAGTCTCCTTCTCCCCCCCCCCTGTCATGTTGACAGGATTTCTCAGAGCAAGACGACAAGACAAAGATGGTGGACGAATCAAAGTCCATTTGAAGTGCAACTGGATCGTGAAGATTATACTAGTTTGCGTTTCCCCTTCACCTTACCCTACACTTGAATCTCGAGACGAGATTCTTGTTTAGTGGGGGTGAGTTGTCACATCCCTAACTTCTGGCATTGCTCTAGCTTAGCTTCATGTGTGCATCATGTCTATATTTTTGAAACTTGAATTGAGGAATATTGGAAGCCTCAAAACCCTAAATAAAAGAGGGGCAAAAACCCTAGAAATCTCATTCATTGCTCCAAAATGCTCCTCTTAAATGTTTGATAATTTTTGGTAAGGGTTCTGGTCCCAACCAAAATATTGAACATTTTTAAGGAGTTATTTTTGGGACTTTGAATTTAATTCATTAGTTATTTGAATTTGAATTATATTCATATAATTAGAATATAATTTCAAATATCCCTGAAATATTTTATAAGCTTTTGGAAAAGTCCATCTAGCAATATAAAATATTCAGTGGAGTTTTTGGCATTGTTTGAAATATTTTTAAAATTCAAAACAGTGGCAAAATAATTTAAATAAAACAAAAACAGAAGAAAAATATAAAACAGAATGTAAATAAAAGCAGAGAGAGAGTTTTACCTCAGCTTACCTCGCAGCCCACCTGGCCCAACTCCAGTGGCCCAGCCGGCCCAGCCCACCTCCTCCCCCTTGTCCTCTTCCTCCTCTGCCAGGAGGACGAACAGAGGCGAGGCGTGGCGCGCGCCGACGCTGCCTCGGCCACCTCCTGCTTCCCCCTGGCCACCTCCTGCTTCCTCTCGTCGCCCTGGACCCCGTCCGCGATGCCACGCACCCCCCAGGCCTCTCACTCTCTCCCCGAGCTCCTCTCCTCCTCTGGCTCTCTCGCGCGCAGCCACCGAACACACCCGCCGCCGCCGACGAGCTTCCCCGTGGCCACCGGCCACCCCTAGCCTCGCCGATGCGCCCAGGAGCTCCCCCTCGACCCCTCCTTCCTCCCCACCGACCCACGGCCCTACGGACGCGCCACAACGCCGCCGGCATCGCCGGCCGCCGAGGATCTTCACCGTCAATTCGCCACCATCGTCGCTTCCCCGAGCTCGCTGACCCTCCCTGCACGATCCCCGTGAGTCCCTGCTTCGTTTCCCCCTAACCTCAAGCCCGATTACGAGCTCTAGCCGCCCCCTCTACCGGAGCCGAGACGCTCCGCCGCACGGACTCGTCGCCGGCGAAGCCCCGGTGACCAAATGGCCCCGCGCGTGCGTCCGTTGCACTCGCAACGACCCGTGGAGCAACGCTAGCGTGGCAGCTAGCTTGTTTGCAAGCTGCAGCGCTAACCCCGCACCCACCCGAGCTCCGGCCGCCGCCTCGGGCTCCATTCCGGCGAACCCCGGCCACCCCCGCACCTCCCGTTGGCCCCCCTAGATGCGCACGGGCACGGGCTACCTTCTGGTGCCCTTCGCA
>NW_021262443.1:0-1713 GCF_002162155.2 Triticum dicoccoides
CAAAGAAAACAAAAAAACTAAAAAAGTGTTTTCAAATTTGAAGACTAATGGCACTAACAGAAAGTTTATAATTTTTCTAAAACTAAAAGCAAAAAAAATAAAAAAATAAAGCAAAAAATAAAAGAAAATAAATAATGCAGAAAACAAAACAAAAAAACTAGAAAAAATAGCAACAACAAGTATTTTGTTGTAAGTAGAAACAAAAGAAAATAAATAAAGCAACAAAGAAAACAAAAAAACAAAAACGTGTTTTCAAATTTGAAAACTATTGGCATTAACAAAAAGTTTATAATTTTTCTAAAACTAAAAGCATAAAGAATTAAAAAATAAAGCAAAAAACAAAAGAAAATAAATAAAGCAACAAAAAAACAAAAAAAATGCCACCTACTGGGCCCCCACGGCCTGAATACGACTAGAAACCCATCCAAGGGCCAGGATTCAGGCCCGCGGGAGGCCCAGTAGGCCCACAGGCATAGCAGTGACAATTAGGCCCGTAAGCCTGCAATGGAGAGGAGCTCGAGAGGGGTGCGGCAGTGGGGCTTATAAACTACTACGCACCCCTCTCAACTAGCGAGGTGGGACTAAACTTTCGACGCAGCAGCCGCACAAGGCCTTTGGTCCCGGTTGGTGGCACCAACCGGGACTAAAGAGGGGCATTGGTCTCGGTTGGTGGCACCAACCGGGACTAATGCCCACCTTTAGCCCCGGTTGCTGCCACGAACCGAGACTAAAGGCTCTGCTATATAAGTCCACACTTTAGAAATTTTCGCCAACTGCTACATTTCCCATCGTCGACGCCGCCAGGCTGCTCGTCCTCCTCATCGCCGTCGCCGCGCCCTGCCCCATCCTCATGTGCTTCCCGCCGCTGCGCCCTGCCCCGTCGCCGTCGCCGCGCCCTATCGCTGTCGTCGTCGTCGCGCCCTCCTGCCCATCTCCGGCCGCCCTGCCCTGAGCTCGCTGCCGTCCGCCCTACCCCGAGCCCCGCCTCCTCGTCCCCGTCGCCGTGTGCCGCCCCGAGCCCGCGGCCGTCCCCGTCGCCGTGTGCCACCCCGAGCCCGTCGTCCCCATCATCGCATGCCGCCCCGCGCACGCCGTCCCCGTCGCCGGCATCCCCGAGCCCGCCGTCCTCCTTCTCGTCGCTGGCCTCCTCTCCCCATCACCGCCCGCCCCCAGTGAGCTCCCCCCTTTCCCATCCCAGTCGCCGACGACGCCACCCATTGTCGTCGCTGCTCTCTTTTTATGGATATGGCTATATATGCATGTATTTTCTCTGTGTATATATGTTCATATATGCAAAAGTTACATTTTTTGAAAATCATCTATATATGTTCAGAAAAGTTCTATATGAATGTGGCTATATTTATGTTCATGGAAAATAATTTTTCTCGATGATCTTTTTGTTCACGATGTACATATAATTTTTTTCATGTATGTATAAATGTCGATATGAATTGCACCTATGATGTTTTTTTATTCATAGATGAATATGTATGTGGCTATGTATGTGTATGTGGCTATGTGAATATGCAAAGAAGAGGAGATGAAGAAGATGATATATTTTCTTATTCGTGGGTGTGTCGAGAGGGTCATCGATAACTTTAGTGAATTTTAGGTTATTTTCATTTTAGGTCATTTTAGGTCGTGGGTGTGTCGAGAGGGCGGCCAAGGGGTCGAGGGTCGTCGAACATGAGAGGGGGGATGATAGATGATGAT
>NW_021262444.1:0-1238 GCF_002162155.2 Triticum dicoccoides
TCAGGAAATCTATCCTTACGCAAATGTAACCAAACAAGATCTCCAGGTGCAAACACAACATGTTTTCTACCCTTATCTCCAGCAAGTTTATATTTAGCATTCATACGCTCAATGTTTTCCTTAGTTAACTCATGCATTTTTAAAATCAATTCAGCACGTTGTTTAGCATCCAAATTAACCTTCTCCGAAGATGGAAGAGGCAACAAATCAATAGGTGCACGAGGTAGGAAACCATACACAACTTCAAAAGGGCACATCTTAGTAGTAGAATGCAATGAACGATTATAAGCAAATTCAATATGAGGCAAGCATTCCTCCCACATTTTCTTATTATTCTTCAAAACAGCCCTAAGCATAGTAGACAACGTTCTATTGACTACTTCAGTTTGTCCATCAGTTTGGGGGTGACAAGTAGTACTAAAAAGCAGCTTAGTCCCCAACTTAGCCCATAAACATCTCCAAAAGTGGCTAAGAAATTTAGTATCACGATCTGAAACAATAGTATTTGGCACACCATGCAAGCGAATAATTTCACGAAAGAACAAATCAGAAACATTAACAGCATCATCACTTTTATGACATGGTATAAAGTGTGCCATTTTCGAGAATCTATCCACGACAACAAATATGCTATCCCTCCCCTTCTTTGTTCGAGGTAAACCTAAAACAAAGTCCATAGATATATCCTCCCAAGGAACACTAGGTACAGGCAAAGGCATATATAAACCATGAGGATTGAGTCGTGACTTAGCTTTTTGACATGTAGTGCAGCGAGCAATAAAACGCTCAACATCCCGTCTCATCTTTGGCCAAAAGAAATGTGTAGCAAGTACGTCCTCCGTCTTCTTCACGCCAAAGTGTCTCATTAATCCTCCTCCATGCGCCTCCTGCAACAACAAAAGACGAACGGAGCTAGCTGGAATGCATAGCTTGTTAGCACGAAACACAAATCCATCGTTAACAACAAACTTGTTCCACATTCTTCCTTCTTTACAATTCTGCATTACATCTTTAAAATCAGCATCATGCACATATTGATCTTTGATGGTCTCCAAACCAAATATTTTGAAGTCAAGTTGTGAAAGCATAGTATAGCGACGAGACAATGCATCAGCAATAACATTTTCTTTTCCCTTCTTGTGTTTAATGACATAAGGGAAAGTCTCAATGAATTCAACCCATTTAGCATGTCTACGATTCAGTTTAGCTTGACTTTTAATATGTTTCAAAGATTCATG
>NW_021262445.1:0-779 GCF_002162155.2 Triticum dicoccoides
GGGGCATTGGTCTCGGTTAGTGGCACCAACCGGGACCATAGGTCTCTTTTTAGCAGCCGAAAGGGCAGGAAGCAGAGGCCTATGGTCCCGGTTGGTGGCACCAACCGGGACTAAAGGGGGGCATTGGTTACGGTTGGTGACACGAACCGTGACCAATGCCTCCTTTAGTCCCGGTTGGTGCCACCAACCGGGACCAATGGCCTTGTGCTGCCCCGCGCCCAAAAGTTTAGTCCCACCTCGCTAGTTGAGAGGGCTCGGGAGTGGTTTATAAGCGCTGTTGCGCCCACCCTCCCGAGCTCCTCTCAACTGCAGGCTTTCGGGCCTAATCTGTCACTGCAATGCCTGTGGGCCTACTGGGCCTGCTGCGGGCCTGAATCCTGGCCCATGGTAGGGTTTCTAGTCGTATTCAGGCCGTGGTGGCCCATTAGGTGGCATTTTTTGTTTTTTTGTTACTTTATTTATTTTCTTTTGTTTTTTGCTTTATTTTTTAATTCTTTATGCTTTTAGTTTTAGAAAAATTATAAACTTTTTGTTAATGCCATTAGTTTTCAAATTTGAAAATAATTCTTTAGTTTTTTTGATTTCTTTGTTGCTTTATTTATTTTATTTTGTGATTAACTTTACTATAAAAATAGTTTTTTCCTGTTTTTTTGATTTGTTTTTTGCATTATTTATTTTCTTTTGTTTTTTGCTTTAATTTTTAATTCTGTTTGCTTTTAGGTTAGCAAAATTATAAACTTTCTGTTAGTGCCATTAGTTTTAGAAAAATTATAAACTTT
>NW_021262446.1:0-1324 GCF_002162155.2 Triticum dicoccoides
AGTGTAAAAGTTTGCACTGATGTAACTTTTACAACAAACTCTTTTATCACCTCCATAATCGAGAAACATCTCCTTAGTCCTTACTAAGGATATTCTTGACCAATGTCCAGTGATCTACTCCTAGATCACTATTGTACTCCCTTGCCAAATACAGAGCAAGGTATACAATAGGTCTGGTACAAAGCATAGCATACTTTATAGAACCTATGACTGAGGCATAGGGAATGACTTTTCATTCTCTTTCTATTTTATGCTGTGGTCGGGATTTGAGTCTTACTCAATTTCATACCTTTGCAACACAGGCAAGAACTCTTTCTTTAACTGTTCCATTTTGAACTATTTCAAAATCTTGCCAAGGTATGTACTCATTGAAAATCTTATCAAGCGTCTTGATCTATCTCAATAGATCTTGATGCTCAATATATAAGTAGCTTTTTACTGAGGTCTTTTCTTTTTAAAGAACTCCTTTAAAAACCTCCTTTATGCTTTGCAGAAAAATTCTACATCATTTCTGATCAACAATATGTCACTCACATATACTAATCAGAAAGGCTGTAGTGCTCCCACTCACTTTATTGTAAATACAGGCTTCATCGTAAGTCCATATAAAACTATATGCTTTGATCAACTTATCAAAGCGTATATTCCAACTCCGAGATGCTTGCACCAGTCCATAGATGGATCGCTGGAGCTTGCACATTTTGTTAGCACCTTTAGGAATGACAAAACCTTCTGGTTGCATCATATACAACTCTTCTTTAATAAATCCATTAAGGAATGCAGTTTTGACATCCATTTGCCAGATTTCATAAAATGTGGCAATTGCTAACATGATTCAGATAGACTTAAGCATCGATACGAGTGAGAAAACCTCATCGTATTCAACACCTTGAACTTGTTGAAAAACTTTTGCAACAAGTCGAGCTTGGTAGATAGTAACACTACTATCAGTGTTCGTCTTCCTCTTGAAGATCCATTTATTTAACATGGCTTTGCTGATCATCGAGCAAGTCAATCAAAGTCCATACTTTGTTGTCATACATGGATCATATCTCAGATTTTATGGCCTCAAGCCATCTCGCGGAATCTGGGCTCATCATCGCTTCCTCATAGTTCGTAGGTTCATCATGGTCTAGTAACATGACTTCCAGAACATGATTACTACACCACTCTGGTGCAGATCTTACTCTGGAAGACCTACGAGGTTCTGTAGTAACCTGATCTGAAGTTTTATGATCAATATCATTAGCTTCCTCACTAATTGGTGTATTTGTCACAGGAACTGATTTCTGTGATGAACTACTTTCCAATAAGGGAGCAGGTA
>NW_021262447.1:0-726 GCF_002162155.2 Triticum dicoccoides
TGTGACGCCCGGATAATTAGGCTATAGTAACCCCACATTAATGATGCCATGTCACCTCGGATTACTATTGATAATCTCACGTTAGTTCGAAACGATTCATATTCAAAATTTGAATTTAAGTTAAACAATTAAAGTTTTCAAAACTCAAAACTAAATTGTTCCTAAGGTGTCTAATAATCCTTAGTAAATATTGGTGGATAAATTATCTTTTAATAAAATATTTAAATGCACTAAAGTAATAGAAATGACAGCCAAAAACAATTAATTAGATGCCTTTTATAAAGTTATAATAATAAAACTAAATTAGTAGTGTGCCAAAATAATTGTGGCAGTGGACTAATTAGTAACACTAATTTAGGTGCTGACTGGGTATTTTATAAAACTAAAATAAAAGAAACTTTAAATGAAAACATTAAAGAAAATAAATAATAATAAAAAAGAAATAAAAAAAAGAAAAGCAAACCCCCTCGGGGCTCCGGCCCAGCAGGCCACCGGCCCAACTGGGCCACGACCTGCCAGGCCGGCCCAGCTCCCCCTTGGCCCAGCCGGCCACCCCACTTAATCCCCTCGGTCCACTGACCGAAACCCTAGCCGCAACCACTCCTCCCCCCGATCCCCTTTCTCCCCCTCGCGCCGATCCGGATCGGCCCCCGCCCGATCCCGGTCCCCCTCGTCCTCCCCTCATCGCCGGTGGCCCCCGCCGCCCCGACACCGGTCACCTCCGCC
>NW_021262448.1:0-648 GCF_002162155.2 Triticum dicoccoides
GGGTCGGGGCGGCCGGAATCGGCGCCGGCGTCGACCTAGGTGGCCGCCGGAGTTCGGCCAAGGTCGAACGCGGAGCTGCGGTGCACTAGAGGGGAAACGGAAAGGCTCTGTGGGCTCCTGGGAGGGCGGCGAACTCGGTAACGTGCTCGGGCGCTAGCTGGGGTGACCCTGGCCACGGCAGCGCCATGACCGGCGGCGAGGAGCAATCGGCTCCGGTGAGAAGGCGGCTGGAGTGCGGGAACGAGCGCGGGGAGAAGGGGAAATGGAAGAGGAGCTCACAGCGAGGTCGATGAGCAGCTCGGTGGTCTCGGGGAGGCGGCGGAGGTGGCGAATTGACCGCGGCGAACTTCGGTGGCCGGCGACGGAAACGACGATGGTGGCGGCGTTGCAGCATGTCCAGGAGGTCCGTAGCTCAACGAGGAGGTGGAGGGGGTTGTGGCGGAGCTCGGAAGCGGGTCGGGGAGGCGAGGGGAGGCCAGTGGCTACGGTGATGCCCGTCGGCGGCGGTGGTGGTTCTCGGGTGAGAGGGAGAGAGAGCAGGGGGAGAAGAGGAGGGCGAGGGAGAGTGAGAGCGGTGCGGGGCAGCTGCGTGGCTTCGTCCGGGGCATCGAGGGAGTCCGGGGGAAGCAGGAGGTGGCCAGCAGGGGG
>NW_021262449.1:0-1187 GCF_002162155.2 Triticum dicoccoides
TTTAAGAAACAACAGCTTAGGTTTACTGCTAAACCATAGTTCATACAGTGTCGTCTCAACGGATTTAGATGGTGCCCTATTTTAAAACGTGAATGCAGCTGTCTCTAATGCATAACCCCAAAACGATAGTGGTAAAGAGATATCATAGATCGCACCATATCAAATAAAGTGCGGTTACGACGTTCGGACACACCATAACGATGTGGTGTTCCAGGTGGCGTGAGCTGTGAAACTATTCCACATTGTTTTAATTGAAGACCAAACTCGTAACTCAAATATTTGTCTCCGCAATCAGATCGCAGAAACTTTATTTTCTTGTTACGATGATTTTTCCACTTCACTCTGAAATTCTTTGAACCTTTCAACTATTTCAGACTTATGTTTCATCAAGTAGATATACCCATATCTGCTCAAATCATCTTGTGAAGGTCAGAAAACAACGATGCTTGCCACGAGCATCAGCACTCATTGGATCGCATACATCGGTATGTATTATTTCCAATAAGTCAGTAGCTCGTTCCATTGTTCCGGAGAACGGAGTTTTAGTCATCTTGCCCAAAAGGCACAGTTCGCAAGCATCAAGTGATTCATAATCAAGTGATTCCAAAATTCCATCAGTATGGAGTTTCTTCATGCGCTTTACACCAATATTACCTAAACGGCAGTGCTACAAACAAGTTGCACTTATCATTATTAACTTTGCATCTTTTGGTTTCAATATTATGATTATGTGTATCACTACGATCGAGATCCAACAAACTATTTTCATTGGGTGTGTAACCATATAAGGTTCTATTCATGTAAACAGAACAACAATTTATTCTCTTACTTAAATGAATAATCGTATTACAATAAACATGATCAAATCATATTCATGCTCAACGCAAACACCAAATAACACTTATTTAGGTTCAACACTAATCCCGAAAGTATAGGGAGTGTGTGACGATGATCATATCAATCTTGGAACCACTTCCAACACACATCGTCACTTCACCCTTAACTAGTCTCTATTTATTCTGCAACTCCCGTTTCGAGTTACTAATCTTAGCAACTGAACTAGTATCAAATACTGAGGGTTTGCGATAAACACTAGTAAAGTACACATCAATAACATGTATATCAAATATACTTATGTTCACTTTGCCATCCTTCTTATCCGCCAATCACTTGGGGTAGATCCGCTT
>NW_021262450.1:0-1116 GCF_002162155.2 Triticum dicoccoides
GGAGTCCATCAATTCAGGTTTATTTATTCTCAGCCGTCAGTTATCATTCTCCTATCTTGCCGGTGCATTAATCGAATATCCTCTAATCAGTTCTTGATCTCTTTGTTCTCATGTATCTAGTTTGTCTCAAACTCCTTCGTTCATTTGCTAATTCTTACCGGTGATGCACCCCTATTTCGATCATTTTCAATTCTTACGGTGGTTCTTTCAAGATCTCTCTTCCTTGTTCATCATATCAATTCATTTGTTGTTCCAATCCTACCGGTGGTTCGTTGAAGACCTTCTCAAGTTTACGCTATATCTCTTTTAATCCTTTCTACGAGAATAAGTAGTATGCCAAATCCGTTGATTGTCGTCAATTTAATTGGTGAAGGATAAGCATAACATAATTCTTATTCTTGTTCATCCAAGTGATTAATTTTTTTTATTCCGGAGGCCCTTAAAATTCTCGGTTTCATTTGTTTCATCTTCTCTTTTCCCGGAGTTCCAAGCTCTAATTATCACGGAGGTCCATCTAAATCATTGCAAGGATTCACCTTCTGTTTTCAATTTCTCTTTCTTTTCATTCCTTTTGTTTACCGGAGTTCTTCATGGAGGTTCTACATGATAGTTCATCAAGGATTTAATTCCCTTCTCAAAGTTTTCATCGAGATTCTTTCCTAAGGAGCTCAAGCTTTCTTCATATGGTAATCTGGAGTGCAATTCTTTCTACCATATTTTGGAGGTGGTATTATGTCATTCTTGATAATTTGAGTTCATGTTCCATGATTCACATGTTGTTAAGAATGAGTTATTTTTAAATCCATCAACCTCGTTGTTGGAGTTATCTTGTGTCATATTTCACCTAAAAGCCTTCCATTGGGAATGTTGCTATTTGTGGTGCTTGCCAATGATCCAAGTTATCTCTTTATCATCTTGGTGGAAGAAGTGTTCATCTCTTCGTCGATCTAAAGCTAGCAATCGTTTCCGTTAGTGGCCGGTTGTCACCTCATAATTTTGAGATGTTTTCCATAAGCCCACTACAAGCTTATTCGTTTCGTTGTTGGTTTTTCCCAACAACCCCGTTGTAACCTTCTTGGAAGAGTGCTTTCCAAGCTCAATTGTGGCAGAAGTTGC
>NW_021262451.1:0-1309 GCF_002162155.2 Triticum dicoccoides
AGATTCAAGCGTAGGGTAGGATGAAGGGGAAACGCAAACTAGTATAATCTTCACGATCCAGGGTGCACTTCAAATGAACGTTGATTTGAACACCATTATTGTCTTGAAGTCTTGCTCTGAGAAATCCTGTCAACATGACATGGAGGGAAGAAGGAGACTCTAGAAGGGTCGATCTTCTCGAAGATCGAACAACTCAGGATTAACTCACGGAATGAGACATAGCAACATCTCTCGAGCTGAGAGATGAAGCACACCTCTAGAGAAATGGAGTGGAACAGATGACGAAGGTTCACTAGGTAGACAACGATTCCACACCTAAGAAGGTGGTGAACGGTTGTCAACGTAGCGAGGAGTTGAGTTGCCATGATACCACGACGAAACATCCTGGAGGGGGGTGATTCGTAGATTATTATCTTAAGTGGCAAAAAGAATTACCTTTGATATAGAGATCGTTAAGACTCTCTATATCAGCTTAAGGCAAATCACAGCAATCGATTGGCGGGGTCGGTAGAATGGCATACTTGGACTTGGATGATGTGGATTACCTTGTTGAAGACAACGTAATGGATGATTTTGCTTATCACCGGAAATGGAAGAGACCCATGGTAGAATGGCACATTGGCGGTGCAAGCTAGGAACAAAATACAAATGCTGGGAATGATTCTGGTAACTGGGGAAGAACCGAACAAAAGAGAGTGAATTCACTGTTTGAAAAGGTCATAGCATTTGCCGAGGAAACTGAGAGGAATCCCAGTTAGAGATGATGATAACACGTAGTGCTTGTGCGTGCTCTCAAGAACTTGAGCATTTCCATAATCATCAAGGTTTTATCAACAACCGCGTCAAGGGTGCTGACCACACAACATACTACCATGATAAATAGCGATGGACGATGCAGATGCGAAGGAGGATAACACTTTCTCAGATTTCACCTTAGCGAGGCCAAGCAAATAAAATCTGGATGATCGACCGAGAGACATTTAGCACTCCGCTTCTAATGTTCTCCTTGATGTGCTAGTATAACCCATTCATAGATATGGTTTGATATCTAAAACATCAAGTAAAAGGTCGGACTTCGGGAACACAAAAATCCATAGGGGCAACTAGGGAGTAAATCCTACGAAATCCCTATGGGGGGGGTGGCCAACTTCCTCAAACAAGATACTATAATAATAGGTCTACCGGATGGGTGTGTTGGCCACGACATCCACCTTACCGGTTATCGAGAGACCAATATTATAGTTCTTAGGGAAATGTTCCAACCATCATATCTGCCTGAGATTCAGCTCTGGTTGGTGTTAGGATATTC
>NW_021262452.1:0-1420 GCF_002162155.2 Triticum dicoccoides
TCATTTGCGCCACCTACCACTCTATATATGCTGCTTCAGTATGCCTACATGTCGGTTTTCAGTTGAGGTGTCCCAACCCACATAGCTCATTCACAAGTCTGAACTTTTCTGTCATAATTCAGATTCTTCGCGATGGCCGGTGGACCGAGGAAGACGCGGCCATCCTTGTGCCAGGGGACGTCGTCAGCATCAAGCTCGGAGACATCATACCTGCAGATGCACGCCTCCTAGAGGGAGACCCTCTCAAGATTGATCAGGTCCTTCCCTTCCCATTGTTCCTGACTTGTTGAAGCTGTTACTTTTGAGGCTTCTCTGCATAACATAATTTCTCTTCTCTTGTGCTGTAGTCTGCCCTCACTGGAGAATCATTGCCGGCCACCAAAGGCCCCGGTGATGGCGTCTACTCCGGTTCGACCGTCAAGCAAGGTGAGATCGAAGCCGTCGTGATCGCCACCGGTGTTCACACCTTCTTCGGAAATGCTGCGCACCTTGTTGACTCCACTAACCAAGTGGGCCATTTTCAGAAGGCAAGACTGTAGCCATCACCTTACTTTCTTGATTGCATTTGTTGACGATATCGATGATACTATTATCTTACCGGTGCAGGTTCTGACGGCCATTGGGAACTTCTGCATTTGTTCGATTGGTGTGGGAATGTTCATCGAGATCATTGTAATGTATCCTATCCAGCACAGGGCGTACCGCCTTGGAATTGACAACCTCTTGGTCCTTCTCATTGGAGGCATTCCCATAGCCATGCCGACAGTCTTATCCGTGACTATGGCTATCGGGTCACATCGATTATCTCAACAGGTTTTCACCTGCTACACAAGCATAGTTTGGCTTTCGGTTTTTTTAATCTGCATTAATTTACTGAACCACGGTATGATTTATTTTTTCAGGGAGCTATCACAAAGAGAATGACTGCAATCGAGGAGATGGCGGGCATGGATGTCCTTTGCAGTGACAAAACTGGGACTTTGACTCTCAATAAGCTTACTGTGGACAAGAACCTTGTTGAGGTAAGGCGAGGATATTACTTGAACTCTTGCATTCTTTTTCTGATTCATATATCTTATGAAAACAAGTCCGGCCCAGGTTTTCGAAAGAGGCATCACTCAGGACCAAGTGATTCTCATGGCTGCTAGAGCGTCTCGAACAGAAAACCAAGATGCTATCGATACTGCAATTGTTGGGATGCTAGCTGATCCGAAAGAGGTACTGTGCCATACTTTGTCGATGCGCTGGCAGATGATTTTACCTCATTTATATGATGAAATGACTGTTTGCCCATATGTTCACGCAGGCACGTGCTGGTATTCAAGAAGTTCATTTTCTGCCATTCAATCCTACTGACAAGAGAACGGCGCTGACATACATTGACGCTGATGGCAAAATGCACCGTGTTAGTAAGGGTGCA
>NW_021262453.1:0-1444 GCF_002162155.2 Triticum dicoccoides
TCGGTATACCGATACCTTGTTCAATCTCGTTACCGGCAAGTCTCTTTACTCGTTCCGTAACACATCATCCCGTGATCAACCCCTTGGTCACATTGTGCACATTATGATGATGTCCTACCGAGTGGGCCCAGAGATACCTCTCCGTTTACACGGAGTGACAAATCCCAGTCTCGATCCGCATAAAACAATAGATACTTTCGGAGATACCTGTAGTGCACCTTTATAGTCACCCAGTTACGTTGTGACGTTTGATACACCCAAAGCACTCCTACGGTATCCAGGAGTTACACGCTCTCATGGTCAAAGGAAGAGATACTTGACATTGGCAAAGCTCTAGCAAACGAACTACACGATCTTTGTGCTATGCTTAGGATTGGGTCTTGTCCATCACATCATTCTCCTAATGATGTGATCCCGTTATCAACGACATCCAATATCCATAGCCAGGAAACCATGACTATCTGTTGATCACAACGAGCTAGTCAACTAGAGGCTCACTAGGGACATATTGTGGTCTATGTATTCACACGTGTATTACGATTTCCGGATAATACAGTTATAGCATGAATAAAAGACAATTATCATGAACAAGGAAATATAATAATAATACTTTTATTATTGCCTCTAGGGCATATTTCCAACAACAAGTTGGGGTAGGCTAGAGGTGAAACCCATAAGATCTCGCAACCAACTCATGGCTCTGGCACATGGATAGCAAGCTTCCACGCACCCCTGTCCATAGCTAGCTCTTTGTCGATACTCCAATCCTTCAAGTCTCTCTTAACGGACTCCTCCCATGTCAAAATCGGTCGACCCCGCCCTCTCTTGACATTCTCCGCACGCTTTAGCCGTCCGCTATGCACTGGAGCTTCTGGAGGCCTGCGCTGAATATGCCCAAACCATCTCAAACGATGTTGGACAAGCTTCTCCTCAATTGGTGCTACCCCAACTCTATCTCGTATATCATCATTCCGGACTCGATCCTTCCTCATGTGGCCACACATCCATCTCAACATACGCATCTCCGCCACACCTAATTGTTGAACATGTCGCCTTTTAGTCGGCCAACACTCCGCGCCATACAACATTGCGGGTCGAACCGCCGTCCTGTAGAACTTGCCTTTTAGCTTTTGTGGCACTCTCTTGTCACAGAGAATGCCAGAAGCTTGGCGCCACTTCATCCATCCGGCTTTGATTCGATGGTTCACATCTTCATCAATACCCCCATCCTCCTGCAACATTGACCCCAAATACCGAAAGGTGTCCTTCCAAGGTACCACCTGGCCATCAAGGCTAACCTCCTCCTCCTCACAGCTAGTAGTACTGAAACCGCACATCATGTACTCGGTTTTAGTTCTACTAAGCCTAAACCCTTTCGATTCCAAGGTTTGTCTCCATAACTCTAACTTCCTATTTACCCCCGTCCGACTATCGTCAACTAGCA
>NW_021262454.1:0-1096 GCF_002162155.2 Triticum dicoccoides
CACACGTTCAGCTCGATGACGTCCCTCGAACTCTTGATCCAGCAAAGTGTCGAGGGAGAGTTCCGTCAGCACGACGACGTGGTGACGGTGATGGTGAAGTGATCCGCGCAAGGCTTCGCCTGAGAACTACGACAATATGACCGGAGGCGTAAACTGTGGAGGGGGACGCCGCACATGGCTAACAATCATTGGTGTGTGTTTTAGGCGCCCCCTTCCCGCGTATATATAGGTGGGAGGGGGAGGGGGACAGCCTTGGGGCGCCCCAAGTAGGAGGAATCCTACTTGGGGGCCTTGTCCAATTCGCCCCCTCCCCCTACCATATTATCCGGAGGGGGAAGGAAGGAGGAGGGAGGAGGGGAGGAAGGGGGAGGCCGAATCCCTTCCCTTCCTTCTCTCTTCTCCCCTTTCCTTCCTCCTCTAGTCCGACCCATATGGGGGGCGCAGCATCCCCTTCTGGCTGCTGCGTTTCCCCTCTTGGCCCATTAGGCCCATATCTTTGCCGGGGGGTGCCCGGAACCCCTTCCCGTGACCCAATACGTACCCGGTACCCTCCGGAACACTTCCGGTGTCCGAATACTATCGTCCTATAGATCAATCTTTACCTCTCGACCATTTCAAGACTCCTTGTCATGTCCGTGATCTCATCCGGGACTCCGAACAACATTCGGTCATCAAATCACATAACTCATATGATACAAAATCGTCATCGAACGTTAAGCGTGCGGACCCTACGGGTTCGAGAACTATGTAGACATGACCGAGACATCTCTCCGGTCAATATTCAATAGCGGAACCTGGAAGCTCATATTGGCTCCTACATATTCTACGAAGATCTTTATCGGTCGAAGCGTAATGAAAACATATACATTATTCCCTTTGTCATCGGTATGTTACTTGCCCGAGATTCGATCGTTGGTATCTTCATACCTAGTTCAATCTCGTTACCAGCAAGTCTCTTTACTCGTTCTGTAATACATCATCCCGCAACTAACTCATTAATCACTTTGCTTTCAAGGCTTCTTATGATGTGTATTACTGAGAGGGCCCAGAGATACCTCTCCGATACTCGGAGTGACAAATCCTAATCTCGATCTTT
>NW_021262455.1:0-991 GCF_002162155.2 Triticum dicoccoides
TGTTGGAAATATGCCCTAGAGGCAATAATAAAAGTATTATTATTATATTTCCTTGTTCATGATAATTGTCTTTTATTCATGCTTTAACTGTATTATCCGGAAATCGTAATACACGTGTGAATACATAGACCACAATATGTCCCTAGTGAGCCTCTAGTTGACTAGCTCGTTGTGATCAACAGATAGTCATGGTTTCCTGGCTATGGACATTGGATGTCGTTGATGACGGGATCACATCATTAGGAGAATGATGTGATGGACAAGACCCAATCCTAAGCATAGCACAAAGATCGTGTAGTTCGTTTGCTAGAGCTTTGCCAATGTCAAGTATCTCTTCCTTTGACCATGAGATCGTGTAACTCCTGGATACCGTAGGAGTGCTTTGGGTGTATCAAACATCACAACGTAACTGGGTGACTATAAAGGTGCACTACAGGTATCTCCGAAAGTATCTATTGTTTTATGCGGATCGAGACTGGGATTTGTCACTCCGTGTAAACGGAGAGGTATCTCTGGGCCCACTCAGTAGGACATCATCATATGCGCAATGTGACCAAGGAGTTGATCACGGGATGATGTGTTACGGAACGAGTAAAGTGACTTGCCGGTAACGAGATTGAACAAGGTATTGGATACCGACGATCGAATCTCGGGCAAGTAACATACCGATAGACAAAGGGAATTGAATACGGGATCGATTGAGTCCTTGACATCGTGGTTCATCCGATGAGATCATCGTGGAACATGTGGGAGCCAACATGGGTATCCAGATCCCGCTGTTGGTTATTGACTGGAGAACGTCTCGGTCATGTCTGCATGTCTCCCGAACCCGTAGGGTCTACACACTTAAGGTTCGATGACGCTAGGGTTATAAAGGAAGCTTGTATGTGGTTACCGAATGTTGTTCGGAGTCCTGGATGAGATCCCGGACGTCACGAGGAGTTCCGGAATGGTCCGGAGGTAAAGATTTATATATAGGAAGTCCTGTTTC
>NW_021262456.1:0-1054 GCF_002162155.2 Triticum dicoccoides
CTTCACTTTGAGGTAAACTTCTACCTACTCCTGAGATCAGTGAATGATGTGTGGATTGAAGAATTAGTTTCTGGCTAATGGAACTACTAACTAGAATCTGAATATAAATGTTTAAAATCAAAACTGGGTTTAAACAATTGAGACTTTGATCTAGCAGTAAAAGCAAAGTTGTAGAGCATATGAAGGAGGTGGAAGTATGTAATACTGAAAGCTGATTTTTTATGCATGATTAGTTTTAAGAAATACTTTTATGCATGTTATTGATACATGCATCTCCCTTGATCTTCTTGTAGTAGAAACAAATTAGTTGGTTGGTTACCCTATAATTTAGTGCTAATTACTCTCCACCCATCTCGTCACATTCTATTCACCTTGGATTTAGATCAAGGTTCAGATCCTGGCGCATTTTTCTCGGTGAAAACAGATTGCACAATTGCAGATGCAGAGGGGGAGAGAGGAAAATGATTTCATGTCTCAGCCAAGCAGGAGTCGTTCATCTCCATGCAGCAGGAGCAACGCGCGTGCAAATGCGAGCCCACAGTAAGCTGCCATTGCCTTTCTCTTAGCCCAATCGCCCTCTCTGCACATATTTTGTATGTGTGTCCTTGCAAAATGATCCATATCCCGCATAAGTGGGATACTTTGCTCAGCTTGCTCCACTATTGAAGTACTTTGTTGTAAACACGTTTCTACATAATAATTGTTAATACCTTAACTTTGATGTGAAGGTTTGCATTATTGTTGTCGGACCTGAATTACATCAAAGACTTCAACAAGGGATGTTTTCCCTTTAACGTGATTGTCTTGCTGCCTTCCTCCTGCCTTTCAGTTCCATGCATGTACGCAGCTCCAAGATCCAGAGGCGTGCGATTGTCACGGCAAACGCGAGTAGCAAGGATGACAAGGCGGAGGAGGGAGGGAGAGTGTTCAACCCATCCAGGTTGCGACCAACCAATCTCCGTTAATATCATTCATGTTGGTGCTGCCACTCTCCACGGAGGTGCCGGTCGGCCGGCACATACGTCAGTACGTCATCTATCTCAGATTCTCAGTC
>NW_021262457.1:0-1094 GCF_002162155.2 Triticum dicoccoides
TGTGTTGCTTCCAACAAGTTGCTATCTTGTTCCATCTTACTGAAAACGAGGCTTTTCAGTCATCTTGCCCATGTGGTATGATTTGCATGTCCCAAGTGATTCAAAATCAAGTGAGTCAAAACGGTCCATTTGCATGGAGTTTCTTCATGCATATACACCAATAGACATGGTTCGCATGTCTCAAACTTTTCAAAAACGAGTGAGCCCAAAGATCCATCAATATGGAGCTTCTTCATGCGTTTTATACCGATATGACTTACGTGGCAGTGCCACAAGTAGGTGGTTCTATCATTACTATCTTTTGGCATGAACATGTGTATCACTACGATCGAGATTTAATAAACCATTCATTTTAGGTGTAAGACCATTGAAGGTATTATTCAAGTAAACAGAGTAACCATTATTCTCCTTAAATGAATAACCGTATTGCGATAGACGTAATCCAATCATGTCTATGCTCAACGCAAACACCAAATAACAATTATTTAGGTTTAACACCAATCTCTTTGGTAGAGGGAGCGTGCGATGCTTGATCATATCAATTTTGGAAAAACTTCCAACACATATCGTCAGCTCACCTTTAGCTAGTCTCCGTTTATTCCATAGCCTTTTGTTTCGAGTTACTAACACTTAGCAACCGAACCGTTATCTAATACCCTGGTGCTACTAGGAGTACTAGCAAAGTACACATTAACACAATGTATATCCAATATACTTCTATCGACCTTGCCAGCCTTCTTATCTACCAAGTATCTAGGGTAATTCTGCTCTAGTGGTTGTTCCCCTTATTACAGAAGCACTTAGTCTTGGGTTTGGGTTTTACCTTGGGTTTCTTCACTAGAGCAGCAGCTGATTTGCCGTTTCATGAAGTATCCCTTCTTGCCCTTGCCCTTCTTGAAACTAGTGGTTTCACCAACCATCAACAATTGATGCTCCTTCTTGATTTCTACTTTCGCGGTGTCAAACATCGCGAATACCTCAAGGATCATCATATCTATCCCTGATATGTTATAGTTCATCACGAAGCTCTAACAGCTTGGTGGCAATGACTTTGGAGAACCATCACTGTCTTATCTGGAAGATCAACTCCCACT
>NW_021262458.1:0-693 GCF_002162155.2 Triticum dicoccoides
CACCACTGCCACCCTGTCTTAGCGTAACGCGAGTCGAGGCGGACGTCGTCGCGGTAGCGACGACGGACGCCGAGACGAGCACGTGACACCACTACCACCCTGTCTTAGCGTAATGCGAGTCGAGGCGGACGTTGTCGCGGTAGCGACGACCGACGCCGAGACGAGCACGTGACACTACTGCCACCTTGTCTTAGCGTAACGCGAGTCGAGGCGGACGTCGTCGCGGTAGCGACGATAGACGCTGAGACGAGCACATGGCACCACTGCCTCCTTGTCTTAGCGTAACGTGAGTCGAGGCAGACGTCGTCGCAGTAGCGACGACGGACGCCAAGACGAGCACGTGACACCACTTCCACCCTGTCTTAGCGTATCGCGAGTTGAGGCGGACGTCGTTGCGGTAGCAACGACGAACGTCGAGAGGAGCACGTGACACCACTGCCTCCCTGTCTTAGCATAACGCGAGTCGAGGTGGACGTCGTCGCGGTAGCAACGACGGACGCCAGGACGAGCACGTGACAACACTGCCACCCTATCTTAGCGTAACGCGAGTCGAGGCAGACGTTGTCGCGGTAGCGACCGACGCCGAGACGAGCACGTGACACTACTGCCACCCTATCTTAGCGTAACGCGAGTCGAGGTGGACGTCGTTGCGGTAGCGATGACGGACGTCGAGACGAGCACGTGATACCACTG
>NW_021262459.1:0-788 GCF_002162155.2 Triticum dicoccoides
CGCGAGTCGAGGCGGACATCGTCGCGGTAGCGACGACGGACGCCGAGACGAGCACGTGACACCACTGCCATCCTGTCTTAGCGTAACGCGAGTCGAGGCGGACGTCGTCGCGGTAGCGACGACGGACGCCGAGACGAGCACGTGACACCACTACCACCCTGTCTTAGCGTAATGCGAGTCGAGGCGGACGTTGTCGCGGTAGCGACGACCGACGCCGAGACGAGCACGTGACACTACTGCCACCTTGTCTTAGCGTAACGCGAGTCGAGGCGGACGTCGTCGCGGTAGCGACGATAGACGCTGAGACGAGCACATGACACCACTGCCTCCTTGTCTTAGCGTAACGTGAGTCG
The DNA here is from genome assembly GCF_002162155.2 of Triticum dicoccoides. NCBI lineage: Eukaryota > Viridiplantae > Streptophyta > Magnoliopsida > Poales > Poaceae > Triticum > Triticum dicoccoides. The sequence continues at coordinate 354 of NW_021262459.1, forward strand.
AGGCAGACGTCGTCGCAGTAGCGACGACGGACGCCAAGACGAGCACGTGACACCACTTCCACCCTGTCTTAGCGTATCGCGAGTTGAGGCGGACGTCGTTGCGGTAGCAACGACGAACGTCGAGATGAGCACGTGACACCACTGCCTCCCTGTCTCAGCATAACGCGAGTCGAGGCGGACGTCGTCGCGGTAGCAACGACGGACGCCGGGACGAGCACGTGACACCACTGCCACCCTATCTTAGCGTAACGCGAGTCGAGGCGGACGTTGTCGCGGTAGCGACCGACGCCGAGACGAGCACGTGACACTACTGCCACCCTATCTTAGCGTAACGCGAGTCGAGGTGGACGTCGTCGCGGTAGCGATGACGGACGTCGAGACGAGCACGTGACACCATTGCCACCCTGTCTTAGCGTAAGGCGAGTCGAGGCGGAT
>NW_021262460.1:0-937 GCF_002162155.2 Triticum dicoccoides
TCTCTGTCCAATATTTTCAGAGAGCAACATGAGCATTTTCTTGGACCCTTTTGGAGAAATTTTTATTTGGGTCATTTTCAAAATGATTCTGAGGGTTTCACAGATCCCCATTTCAAGTTTCTGATGAAAGAGTAAACATGATGCAACACTCTAATGCATGACTAGCTAGGGTGTGACAACTCACCCCCACTCAAAAGAATCTCGTCCCGAGATTTGGGTTCCTCCGGGAAGAAGGCGGGATACTCAAGTCGAAGACGATCCTCCCTTTCCCAGGTTGCTTCATCCTCCGAATGGTGCGACCATTGAACTTTGAGAAACTTGATATTATGACGTCGGGTGGTACGTTCGGCCTGATCGAGGATACGAATGGGGTACTCTCGATATGTAAGATTATCTTGGAGATCAAGCGTTTCGTGGTCCACTTCACGGATAGGATCGGAGAAGCAACGCCTGAGTTGGGAAACGTGGAAGACATCGTGGACTCTAGAGAGGTGCGGAGGTAGTTCTAACTGGTAGGCAACTTCTCCTCGTTTGGCAAGAATGCGAAAAGGTCCAATGTAACGAGGAGCCAATTTGCCTTTGATACCGAAACGATGGGTTCCCTTCAGAGGGGTGACCCGAAGATAAGCCTTCTCGTCAACCTCGAAAGTCATAGCCTTATGTTTTCGGTCATATTGACTCTTTTGACGAGATTGGGCTGTTTTCAACTTTTCACGGACGATACGAACTTGTTCTTCTGCTTCCTGAATCATATCCGGGCCAAAGAATTGTCTTTCCCCGGTCTCTGACCAGTTAAGGGGTGTTCGACACCGTCGTCCATAGAGAACTTCAAAAGGGGCTTTACCCAAGCTAGATTGATAGCTGTTGTTGTAAGCGAATTCGGCAAATGGAAGGCACTTCTCCCAGTCCATTCCGAATGAGATAACAGAGGCTCGAA
>NW_021262461.1:0-882 GCF_002162155.2 Triticum dicoccoides
TTGCATACAGGGTTTGATCGAATCCTCGACATAGTGGTTCATCCGATGACAACATCGAGGAGCATGTGGGAGCCATCATGGGTATCCAGATCCCGCTGATGGTTATTGACTGAGAGCGTCTCGGTCATGTCTGCATGTCTCCCGAACCCGTAGGGTCTACACACTTAAGGTTCGGTGACGCTAGGGTTATGAAGATATGTATATGCAGAAACCCGAATTTTGTTCGGAGTCCCGGATGAGATCCCGGACGTCACGAGGAGTTCCGGAATGGTCCGGAGGTAAAGAATTATATATAGGAAGTGCTATTTCGGGCATCGGGACAAGTTTCGGGGTTATCGGTATTGTACCGGGACCACCGGAAGGGTCCCGGGGGTCCACCGGGTGGGGCCACCTGTCCCGGGGGCCACATGGGCTGTAGGGGGTGCGCCTTGGCCATCATGGGCCAAGGGCACCAGCCCCTATAGGCCCATGAGCCTAGGGTTTCCCCCTAGGAGGAGTCCTAGTGGTGGAAGGCACCCCTAGGTGCCTTGGGGGGGAGGGAAACCTCCCCTAGGCCGCCGCCCCCCCTAGTAGATCTCATCTACTAGGGCCGGCGCCCCCCTGGCACCCCTATATATAGTGGGGGAGAGGAGGGACTTCATACACCAGCCCCTGGCGCCTCCACCTCCCCCCGTTACGTCTCTCCCTCGTAGTCTCGGCGAAGCCCTGCTGCTGTGACGCCCTGCATCCACCACCACGCCGTCGTGCTGCTGGATCTTCATCAACCTCTCCTTCCCCCTTGCTGGATCAAGAAGGAGGAGACGTCTCCCGTCCCGTACGTGTGTTGAACGCGGAGGTGCCGTCCGTTCGGCGCTGGTCATCGGTGATTTGGATCACGTCGAG